>NW_027018013.1:0-119592 GCF_032854445.1 Liolophura sinensis
CATCAGTTACAAAATGAACATTGTATTCATTATATTAGCACGTTCAATTACAAGATGAACATTGTAATCATTATAAAAGCATGTTCAGTTACAAGGTGAACATTGTAATCATTATAAAAACATGTTCAGTTACAAGATGAACATTGAAATCATTATAATAGCATGTTCAGTTACAAGGTGGACATTGTAATCAGTATAAAAGCATGCTCAGTTGCAAAATGGACATTGTAATCATTACATTAGCATATTCAGTTACAAGATGAATTCTGTAATAATTATAATAACATTATCAGTTACAAAATGAACATTGTATACATTATATTAGCACGTTCAATTACAAAGTAAACATTGTAATCATTATAAGAGCGTCATCAGTTGCAAGGTGAACATTGTAATCACTATACAAGCATGCTCAGTTGCAAAATGGACATTGTAATCATTACAATAGCATATTTAGTTACAAGATGAACATTGTAATCAATATAATAATGTGCTCAGTTACAAGGTGAACATTGTAATCATTACAATAGCGTGCTCAGTTACAAGATGAACATTGTAATAATTTAATAGCGTGTTCAGTTACAAAATGAACATTGAAATCATTATAATAGAATGTTCAGTGCCAAGATGAACATTGCAATCATTATAATAGCATATTCAGTTACAAGATGAACATTGAAATCATTATAATAGCATGTTCAGTTACAAGGTGGACATTGTAATCAGTATAAAAGCATGCTCAGTTGCAAAATGGACATTGTAATCATTACATTAGCATATTCAGTTACAAGATGAATATTGTAATCATTATAATAACATCATCAGTTACAAAATGAACATTGTATTCATTTTATTAGCACGTTCAATTACAAGATGAACATTGTAATCATTATAAAAACATCATCAGTTGCAAGGTGAACATTGTAATCACTATACAAGCATGCTCAGTTGCAAAATGGACATTGTAATCATTACAATAGCATATTTAGTTACAAGATGAACATTGTAATCAATATAATAATGTGCTCAGTTACAAGGTGAACATTGTAATCATTGCAATAGCGTGCTCAGTTACAAGATGAACATTGTAATCATTTTAATAGCATGTTCAGTTACAGGATGAACATTGTAAAAATTTAATAGCGTGTTCAGTTACAAAATGAACATTGAAATCATTATAATAGAATGTTCAGTGCCAAGATGAACATTGCAATCATTATAATAGCATATTCAGTTACAAGATGAACATTGAAATCATTATAATAGCATGTTCAGTTACAAGGTGGACATTGTAATCAGTATAAAAGCATGCTCAGTTGCAAAATGGACATTGTAATCATTCCATTAGCATATTCAGTTACAAGATGAATATTGTAATCATTATAATAACATCATCAGTTACAAAATGAACATTGTATTCATTTTATTAGCACGTTCAATTACAAGATGAACATTGTAATCATTATAAAAACATCATCAGTTGCAAGGTGAACATTGTAATCACTATACAAGCATGCTCAGTTGCAAAATGGACATTGTAATCATTACAATAGCATATTTAGTTACAAGATGAACATTGTAATCAATATAATAATGTGCTCAGTTACAAGGTGAACATTGTAATCATTGCAATAGCGTGCTCAGTTACAAGATGAACATTGTAATCATTTTAATAGCATGTTCAGTTACAGGATGAACATTGTAATAATTTAATAGCGTGTTCAGTTACAAAATGAACATTGAAATCATTATAATAGAATGTTCAGTGCCAAGATGAACATTGCAATCATTATAATAGCATATTCAGTTACAAGATGAACATTATAATAACCTAATACCGTGTTCAGTTACAAAATGAACATTAAAATTATTATAATAGCACGTTCAGTGACAAGGTGAACATTTAAATCATTATATTAGCATGCTCAGTTACAAGGTGAACATTGTAATCATTATAATAGCGTCAACGGTTACAAAATCATTATTGTAATCACTATAATATCATGCTCAGTTACAAAATGAATATTGCAATCATTATATTAGCATATTTCATTACAAGATGAACATTGTAATCGTTATTATAGCATATGTAGTTACAAGATGAACATTGTAATTAGTAAAAAGCATGTTCAGTTGCAAAATGAACATTGTAATCATTATATTAGCCTGTTCAGTTACAAGATAAACATTGTAATCATAATAACAGCATGGTCAGTTACAAGATGAACATTGTAATCATTGTAATAGCATGCTCAGTTACAAGATGAACATTGTAATCATTATAATAGCATATTCGGTTACAGGATGAACATTGCAATAACCTAATACCGTGTTCAGTTACAAAATGAACATTAAAACTATTATAATATCACTTTCAGTGACATGGTGAACATTGTAATCATTATAATAGCATGTTCAGTTACAAGGTGATTTTTGTAATTACTATAATAGCATGGTCAGTTACAAGACACCCTTTGTAATTATTATAATAGCATCTTCAGTTACAAGATAAACATTGTAATCATTATTTTAGCACGTTTAGTTAAAACGTGAGGATTGTAATCGATATAATAGCATGTTCTGCTACAAGATAAATATTGTAATTATTGTAATGGCATTTTCATTTACAAGGTGAACATTGTAATCATTATAATAACATGTTCACTTACAAGATGAACATTGTAATCATTATATTAGGACGTTCAGTTACAAGATGAACATTGTAATCATTATAATAGCATGTTCAGTTACAAAATGAACATTGTAATTATTATAATATCATGCTTAGTTACAAGATGAACATTGTTATCAGTATAATAGCATGTTCAGTTACAACATAAACATTGTAATCATTATAATAGCATGCTCAATTACAAGATGAACATTGTAATCAGTATAATAGCATGCTCAGTTACAAATTTAACAATGTAATCATTATACTAGTATGCTCAGTTACAAGATGAACATTGTAATCATTATAATAACATGTTCAGTTACCAGAGAGAACGACGTTAAAACCCAAGCACTCACTCAGTTACCAGATGAACATTGTAATCATTATATTAGGACGTTCAGTTACAAGATGAACATTGTAATCAATATAATAGCATATTCAGTTACAAAATGAACATTGTAATCATTATACTAGTATGCCCAGTTACAAGATGAACATTGTAATCAGTATAATAGCATGCTCAGTTACAAGATGAACATTGTAATCATTATAATAGCATGTTCAGTTACCAGATGAACATTGTAAGAATTATTTTTAGAATAAATCGCTTCCAAACTCTGGTATATTCACCTTAGTTTAACTAAACGCCATCATATCGTATTTAAGTTAATTACATGTAATATTGTAATAGGCATGTTCTTAAGTCAAGTGGCCCTTTGTTTAGCCTTTTAAAACGGAAACTACAGGTATGCACATTTAAGAGAACTTATGTTTGTCCTTTTTTAAAACCATTTTCTTCATTCCTCAATGAAAAATACATGCATTGTTTCGCACCCCTATTTGCAGCGTACTGGCAATGGGCCAAATGTGTAGAATACGATATCTGTGAAATTAATCTGACTGCAATAAGATCAGAAAATTCGACCCCAATTCTTTGATGGTTTCTCTACGGTTCTTCTATATCGGGACTAGTCTTGCTGACAATGGTAACTCATGCTCGTCGGCAGGTACACGTACGTTAATGAGATCAATAACTTTGTCTCTTTCTTTCAGGACAAATATGTACCTTATTAAACTAACGGTTTTGACAGATAAATGTAACAGCTCTGTGATCTCATCATGTTAGAAATGAAATAAAAAATGCGATATAGACGTACTTGAGCTCCTAATATGTTTTTTCCAGAGTGCTTACGGTGGACTTCGTTTGGATTCTGTGAGGGTTTTGATAGGTCTGTTATATGTTAATTGTGGATTACTGAAAACTCGCACCACTAATATTATATGTACAAACATGTATGCTTAAAGCCTTCCTTTCACTAGGAAATAAAATAGCCTGAGTAGGAGCCTTGTCAGGTGGGGTTATGTATGGGAGGACTAAGGTTTGCCTGAAGTGAAAGACATAGGTACAGTAAATGGCGCAGAGACATACATGTCTTTACAAATAAATGTTATCTGATCGTCAGTTGCACAGACCGGCCCGGATAGCACAGTTGGTAGAGCGTCCGCTTCGGGACCGGTAGATCCAGGATCAATCCTTGGTCGAGTCACACCTAAGACTTTAAAAGAGGAAGTTGTAACTTCCTCGTTTGGCGTTCAGCATGAAGGGGATAGTGCAACGACTGGTTGACCCGTTTCAGTATAATGGCTCGGGCGGGGCGGCTTACTTGCCTTCGGTAAGTCGTCTCAGTGATGCAGCACTAAATAAAAGAGCGGTGAAAATCCGTCCTCCTGCAACAAGGAGGCACATTACACGTGCATGCACCCTAATGATTCCTTCGTCGTCATATGACTGAAAAATTGTTGAGTACGACGTTAAACCCCAAGCACTCACTCACTCACTCAGTTGCACAGCGACATACATGTCTATACAGAAAAATGCTATCTGATCGCAGTCAGTGTAAAATTCCTGACGGTGTTTACTGTGCAGCAGAGATTCAGGATGGTGCTTACTGTGTAGCAGAGTTTCAGGATGGTATTTACTGTGCAGCAGAGATTCAGGATGGTGTTTACGGTGCAACAGAGATTCAGTATGGTGTTAATTGATTTAATCAACGATTCAGGAAAACACAGTGATCCAGGTTTAGAAGCTGCCTGACTTCAGGTTATATTAATATCTTGAAGTAATGATACTTCGTTGCTTGAAACCATTTAAACATCCGAATTCCACTGACTCTGTCAACACGCTGGATGAAAGAATAAATTGGAGTGAAATCAGTTAGAGAAACACATGATTTTCTATCGGCCTCACAACGTTTTACATTTTACTTACTTATTTAATTTTTGTTTGAGGAGGGCCTCAGTTACCGAGGGGGTCAGCACGCCATCGCCCTGCAATGGGCTTCCAACCGATGCGGTCGCTGTGAGTTCAAGTCCAGCTCAGGCTGGCTGCCTCTTTTTGCCGTCCATGAGGAGGTCTTCTGGCAACCTGCGGGTAGTCGTGGGTTTCCCCCAGTACACCAAATAAATAAATAAATAATGTTACGACCCAAACTGTCTGTATTATAAAGAGATGGCTTGTTCGAAATACACGACAGTTTAGCCGCACAAAAAAGTAACCAAAACCAGCAGATTTTATTTTTCAACAATTTATTACATTTAACAGGAACAGATAACAAGACTTTTACAAGAGCTAAAATACTTAAGTTTAACAAGAAATGATAGCAATATCTATACAAATACTAAAGTACTTACACAATGCTGAAAAATGCACAGAGGCAATATTTACAAGAGCGAAAGTCCACAGTATAACTGAGTGTATGACGACATATACACAAAATTCCACAGACAGGGTCCGTGTACTAATAAGCACTGTGTACACAAGAGCACAAATTAAGCCTTTGAAGCCTTTGTTGCTAACTAGATAGCGTTTTAGATCTCTTGAAATGACACCTGAAAGGTTTGATTCAATTGTTGTGTAACAGTAATCACCGAATGACTGGATGATTGGGTTTGACGTCACATTGTAATGCAAGTATGAAAGAAAGATTCAAAGGTTGAAAGCAATCACTGCGCGGTGTTACTTAAAAATCAGGTTGCCTTACACCTGTCAAGGCACTGGATACCACGGATTGCAGATAGTTCTCTGCTGATTTATTTTCATATTTTTTTGTCGATTGTTGAGAAACCTTGCTATAATGACTGAAAAGAGAAACGATCATAAAAGCTGCGGGGCCAAGTGTTCTCTGTAATCCCACATGGAACACTGGGGTTAGAGCTGATTTCCTAGCTGGCACCATCTTTTAAGTGCCAATATTGAGAAATGCCTTCTATTTCTTCTCAACGATCAACGGTACAAAGATGCAGTTTGGACCTAATACACGCTAAAATGCTCATCTTATCCCCACACATTATCCAGACTAAATCTTTCATTTTTCCCCTCAGCTGAAATAGACTAAATCCAGTTAAAGAGACTCGTGTTTTATAATAGCATGCTCAGTTACAAGATAAACATTGTAATCATTATATTAGCATGCTCAGCTACAAGGTGAACATTGTAATCATTATATTAGCACGCTCAGTTACAAGGTAAACATTGTAATCATTACAATAGAAAGCTCAGTTACAAGATGAAAATTGTAATCATAATAGCATGTTCAGTTACAAGATGAACATTGTAATCATTATAATAGCACGTTCAATTACAAGATGAACATTGTAATTATTATAATAATGTGGTCAGTTACAAGGTGAACATTGTAATCATTACAATAGCGTGCTCAGTTACAAGGTGAACATTGTAATCATTATAAAAACATGCCCTGTTACAAGATGAACATTGTAATAGTTATAATAGCATGTTCAGTTACGAAGTGAACATTGTAATCCATATAATAGCATGCTCAGTTGCAAGATAAACATTGTAATCATTATAATATCATTTTCAGTTACAAGATGAAGATTGTAATCGACATAATAGCATGTTCAGTTACAAAATGAACATTGTCATCATTAAAATAGCATGTTCAGTTACAAGGTGAACATTGTAATCATTATAAAAACATGCTCAGTTACAAGATGAACATTGTAATCATTATAATAGCATGTTCAGTTACAAGGTGGACATTGTAATCAGTATAAAAGCATGCTCAGTTGCAAAATGGACATTGTAATCATTACATTAGCATATTCAGTTACAAGATGAATATTGTAATTATTATAATAACATCATCAGTTACAAAATGAACATTGTATTCATTATATTAGCACGTTCAATTACCAGATGAACATTGTAATCATTATATTAATGTGCTCAGTTACAAGGTGAACATTGGAATCATTACAATAGCGTGCTCAGTTACAAGATGAACATTGTAATCATTATAAAAACATGCCCAGTTACAAGATGAACATTGTAATAGTTATAATAGCATGTTCAGTTACGAAGAGAACATTGTAATCATTATAATAGCATGCTCAGTTGCAAGATAAACATTGTAATCATTATAATATCATTTTCAGTTACAAGATGAACATTGTAATCGACATAATAGCATGTTAAAATACAAGATAAAGATTGTAATCATTGTAATAGCATGTTCAGTTACAAAGTAAACATTGTAATCATTATAATAGCGTCAACGGTTACAAAATCATCATTGTAATTAATATAATAGCATGCTCAGTTACAAAATGAATATTGCAATTATTATATTAGCATATTTCATTACAAGATGAACATTGTAATCACTATTATAGCATATGTAGTTACAAGATGAACATTGTAATCATTATAAAAACATCATCAGTTACAAGGTGAAAATTGTAATCAGTATAAAAGCATGCTCAGTTGCAAAATGTACATTGTAATCATTACATTAGCATATTCACTTACAAGATGAATATTGTAATCATTATAATAACATCATCAGTTACAAAAAAACATTGTATTCATTATATTAGCACGTTTAATTACAAAATGAACATTGTAATCATTATAAAAGCATGTTCAGTTACAAGATGAACATTGTAATCATTATAAAACATCATCAGTTACAAGGTGAACATTGTAATCAGTATAAAAGCCTGCTCAGTTGCAAAATGGACATTGTAATTATTACATTAGCATATTCACTTACAAGATGAACATTGTAATTATTATAATAACATCATCAGTTACAAAATGTACATTGTATTCATTATTTTAGCACGTTCAATTACAAGATGAACATTGTAATCATTATAAAAGCATGTTCAGTTACAAGGTGAACATTGTAATCATTATAAAGACATGCTCAGTTACAAGATGAACATTGTAATCATTATAATAGCATGTTCAGTTACAAGGTGGACATTGTAATCAGTATAAAAGCATGCTCAGTTGCAAAATGGACATTGTAATCATTACATTAGCATATTCAGTTACAAGATGAATACTGTAATCATTATAATAACATCATCAGTTACAAAATGAACATTGTATTTATTATATTAGCACGTCCAATTACAAGATGAACATTGTAGTCATTATAATATCATGCTCAGTTGCAAGATGAAGATTGTAATCGACATAATAGCATGTTCAGTTACAAGATGAACATTGTAATCATTGTAATAGCATGTTCAGTTACAAAGTGAACATTGTAATCCTTATAATTGCATGTTCAGTTACAAGATGAACATTGTAATCATTATAAAAACATCATCAGTTGCAAGGTGAACATTGTAATCAGTATACAAGCATGCTCAGTTGCAAAATGGACATTGTAATTATTACAATAGCATATTCAGTTGCAAGATGAACATTGTAATCATTATAAAAATGGGCTCAGTTACAAGGTGAACATTGTAATTATTACAATAGCGTGTTCAGTTACAAGATGAACATTGTAATCATTATAATAGCATGTTCAGTTACTAGATTACCATTGTAATAATTTAATAGCGTGTTCAGTTACAAAATGAACATTGAAATCATTATAATAGAATGTTCATTGGCAAGATGAACATTGTAATCATTATAATAGCATATTCAGTTACAAGATGAACATTATAATAACCTAATACCGTGTTCATTTACAAAATCAACATTAAAATTATTAAAATAGCACGTTCAGTGACAAAATGATCATTAAAATTATTATAATAGCATGCTCAGTTACAAGGTGAACATTGTAATCATTATAATAGCGTCAACGGTTACAAGATGAACATTGTAAAAGTTAAAATAGCGTGTTCAGATACAAAATGAACATTGAAATTATTATAATAGAATGTTCAGTGGCAAGATAAACATTGTAATCATTATAATAGCATATTCAGTTACAAGATGAACATTATAATAACCTAATACCGTGTTCATTTACAAAATGAACATTAAAATTATTAAAATAGCACGTTCAGTGACAAAATGATCATTAAAATTATTATAATAGCATGCTCAGTTACAAGGTGAACATTGTAATCATTATAATAGCGTCAACGGTTACAAGATGAACATTGTAAAAGTTAAAATAGCATGTTCAGTTACGAAGTGAACATTATAATCATTATAATAGCATGCTCAGTTGCAAGATAAACATTGTAATCATTATAATATCATTTTCAGTTACAAGATGAAAATTGTAATCGACATAATAGCATGTTTAGTTGCATGATGAACATTGTAATCATTGTAATAGCATGTTCAGTTACAAAGTAAACATTGTAATCATTATAATAGCCTTAACGGTTACAAAATCATCATTGTAATCAATATAATAGCATGCACAGTTACAAAATGAATATTGCAATCATTATATTAGCATATTTCATAACAAGATGAACATTGTAATCATTATTATAGCATATGTAGTTACAAGATGAACACTGTAATCATTATAAAAACATCATCAGTTACAAGGTGGACATTGTAATCAGTGTAAAACCATGCTCAGTTGCAAAATGGACATTGTAATCATTACATTAGCATGTTCAGTTACAAGATGAACATTGTAATCATTATAATATCATGCTCAGTTGCAAGATGAAGATTGTAATCGAGATAATAGCATGTTCAGTTACAAGATGAACATTGTAATCATTGTAATAGCATGTTCAGTTACAAAGTGAACATTGTAATTAGTATACAAGCATGCTCAGTTGCAAAATGGACATTGTAATCATTACAATAGCATATTCAGTTACAAGATGAACATTGTAATCATTATAATAATGTGCTCCGTTACAAGGTGAACATTGGAATCATTACAATAGCGTGCTCAGTTACAAGATGATCATTGTAATCATTAAAAAAACATGCCCAGTTACAAGATGAACATTGTAAAAGGTATAATATCATGTTCAGTTACGAAGTGAACATTGTAATCATTACAAAAGCATGCTCAGTTGCATGATAAACATTGTAATCATTAAAATATCATTTTCAGTTAAAAGATGAAGATTGTAATCGACATAATAGCATGTTCAGTTACAAGATAAACATTGTAATCATTGTAATAGCATGTTCAGTTACAAAGTAAACATTGTAATTATTATATTAGCGTCAACTGTTACAAAATCATCATTGTAATCAATATAATAGTATGCTCAGTTACAAAATGAATATTGCAATTATTATATTAGCATATTTCATTACAAGATGAACATTGTAATCATTATTATAGCATATGTAGTTACAAGATAAACATTGTAATCATTTTAAAAACATCATCAGTTACAAGGTGAACATTGTAATCAGTATAAAAGCATACTCAGTTGCAAAATGGACATTGTAATCATTATAATCATATTCACTTACAAGATGAATATTGTAATCATTATAATAACATCATCAGTTACAAAATAAACATTGTATTCATTATATTAGCACGTTCAATTACAAGACGAACATTGTAATCATTATAAACAGCATGTTCAGTTGCAAGGTGAACATTGTAATCATTATAAAAACATGCTCAGTTACAAGATGAACATTGTAATCATTATAATAGCATGTTCAGTTACAAGGTGGACATTGTAATCAGTATAAAAGCATGCTCAGTTGCAAAATGGACATTGTAATCATTACATTAGCATATTCAGTTACAAGATGAATATTGTAACATTATAATAACATCATCAGTTACAAAATGAACATTGTATTCATTATATTAGCACGTTCAATTACAAGATGAACATTGTAATCATTATAATATCATGCTCAGTTGCAAGATGAAGATTGTAATCGACATAATAGCATGTTCAGTTACAAGATGAACATTGTAATCATTGTAATAGCATGTTCAGTTACAAAGTGAACATTGTAATCGACATAATAGCATGTTTAGTTACAAGATGAACATTGTTATCATTGTAATAGCATGTTCAGTTACAAAGTGAACATTGTAATCGACATAATAGCATGTTCAGTTACAAGATGAACATTGTAATCATTATAAAAACATCATCAGTTGCAAGGTGAACATTGTAATTAGAATACAAGCATGCTCAGTTGCAAAATGGACATTGTAATCATTACAATAGCATATTTAGGTACAAGATGAACATTGTAATCATTATAATAATGTGCTCAGTTACAAGGTGAACATTGTAATCATTACAATAGGGTGCTCAGTTACAATATGAACATTGTAATCATTATAATAGCATGTTCAGTTACAGGATGAACATTGTAATAATTTAATAGCGTGTTCAGTTACAAAATGAACATTGAAACCATTATAAGAGAATGTTCAGTGCCAAGATAAACATTGCAATCATTATAATAGCATATTCAGTTACAAGATGAACATTATAATAACCTAATACTGTGTTCAGTTACAAAATGAACATTAAAATTGTTATAATAGCACGTTCAGTGACAAGGTGAACATTTAAATCATTATAATAGCATGCTCAGTTACAAGGTGAAAATTGTAATCATTATAATAGCGTCAACTGTTACAAAATCATCATTATAATCAATATAATAGCATGCCTAGTTGCAAAATGAATATTGCAATCATTATATTAGCATATTTCATTACAAGATGAACATTGTAATCATTATTATAGCATATGTAGTTATAAGATGAGCATTGTAATCAGTATAAAAGCATGTTCTGTTGCAAAATGAACATTGTAATCATTATTTTAGCATGTTCAGTTACAAGATGAACATTGTAATCATAATAACAGCATGGTCAGTTACAAGATGAACACTGTAATCATTGTAATAGCATGTTTAGTTACTAGATTACCATTGTAATAATTTAATAGCGTGTTCAGTTACAAAATGAACATTGAAATCATTATAATAGAATGTTCATTGGCAAGATGAACATTGTAATCATTATAATAGCATATTCAGTTACAAGATGAACATTATAATAACCTAATACCGTGTTCATTTACAAAATGAACATTAAAATTATTAAAATAGCACGTTCAGTGACAAAATGATCATTAAAATTATTATAATAGCATGCTCAGTTACAAGGTGAACATTGTAATCATTATAATAGCGTCAACGGTTACAAGATGAACATTGTAAAAGTTAAAATAGCATGTTCAGTTACGAAGTGAACATTATAATCATTATAATAGCATGCTCAGTTGCAAGATAAACATTGTAATCATTATAATATCATTTTCAGTTACAAGATGAAAATTGTAATCGACATAATAGCATGTTTAGTTGCATGATGAACATTGTATTCATTGTAATAGCATGTTCAGTTACAAAGTAAACATTGTAATCATTATAATAGCCTTAACGGTTACAAAATCATCATTGTAATCAATATAATAGCATGCACAGTTACAAAATGAATATTGCAATCATTATATTAGCATATTTCATAACAAGATGAACATTGTAATCATTATTATAGCATATGTAGTTACAAGATGAACACTGTAATCATTATAAAAACATCATCAGTTACAAGGTGGACATTGTAATCAGTGTAAAACCATGCTCAGTTGCAAAATGGACATTGTAATCATTACATTAGCATGTTCAGTTACAAGATGAACATTGTAATCATTATAATATCATGCTCAGTTGCAAGATGAAGATTGTAATCGAGATAATAGCATGTTCAGTTACAAGATGAACATTGTAATCATTGTAATAGCATGTTCAGATACAAAGTGAACATTGTAATTAGTATACAAGCATGCTCAGTTGCAAAATGGACATTGTAATCATTACAATAGCATATTCAGTTACAAGATGAACATTGTAATCATTATAATAATGTGCTCCGTTACAAGGTGAACATTGGAATCATTACAATAGCGTGCTCAGTTACAAGATGATCATTGTAATCATTAAAAAAACATGCCCAGTTACAAGATGAACATTGTAAAAGGTATAATATCATGTTCAGTTACGAAGTGAACATTGTAATCATTACAAAAGCATGCTCAGTTGCATGATAAACATTGTAATCATTAAAATATCATTTTCAGTTAAAAGATGAAGATTGTAATCGACATAATAGCATGTTCAGTTACAAGATGAACATTGTAATCATTGTAATAGCATGTTCAGTTACAAAGTAAACATTGTAATTATTATATTAGCGTCAACTGTTACAAAATCATCATTGTAATCAATATAATAGTATGCTCAGTTACAAAATGAATATTGCAATTATTATATTAGCATATTTCATTACAAGATGAACATTGTAATCATTATTATAGCATATGTAGTTACAAGATAAACATTGTAATCATTTTAAAAACATCATCAGTTACAAGGTGTACATTGTAATCAGTATAAAAGCATACTCAGTTGCAAAATGGACATTGTAATCATTATAATCATATTCACGTACAAGATGAATATTGTAATCATTATAATAACATCATCAGTTACAAAATAAACATTGTATTCATTATATTAGCACGTTCAATTACAAGATGAACATTGTAATCATTATAAACAGCATGTTCAGTTGCAAGGTGAACATTGTAATCATTATAAAAACATGCTCAGTTACAAGATGAACATTGTAATCATTATAATAGCATGTTCAGTTACAAGGTGGACATTGTAATCAGTATAAAAGCATGCTCAGTTGCAAAATGGACATTGTAATTATTACATTAGCATATTCACTTACAAGATGAACATTGTAATTATTATAATAACATCATCAGTTACAAAATGAACATTGTATTCATTATATTAGCACGTTAAACTACAAGATGAACATTGTAATCATTATAATATCATGCTCAGTTTCAAGATGAAGATTGTAATCGACATAATAGCATGTTCAGTTACAAGATGAACATTGTAATCATTGTAATAGCATGTTCAGTTACAAAGTGAACATTGTAATCCTTATAATTGCATGTTCAGTTACAAGATGAACATTGTAATCATTATAAAAACATCATCAGTTGCAAGGTGAACATTGTTATCAGTATACAAGCATGCTCAGTTGCAAAATGGACAGTGTAATCATTACAATAGCATATTCAGTTACATGATGAACATTGTAATCATTATAATAATGTGCTCAGTTACAAGGTGAACATTGTAATCATTACAATAGAGTGCTCAGTTACAAGATGAACATTGTAATCATTATAAAAACATCATCAGTTACAAGGTGAACATTGTAATCAGTATAAAAGCATGCTCAGTTGCAAAATGGACATTGTAATCATTACATTAGCATATTCACTTACAAGATGAATATTGTAATCATTATAATAACATCATCAGTTACAAAATAAACATTGTATTCATTATATTAGCACGTTCAATTACAAGATGAACATTGTAATCATTATAAAAGCATGTTTAGTTGCAAGGTGAACATTGTAATCATTATAAAAACATGCTCAGTTACAAGATTAACATTGAAGTCATTATAATAGCATGTTCAGTTACAAGGTGGACATTGTAATCAGTATAAAAGCATGCTCAGTTGGAGAATGGACATTATAATTATTATATTAGCATATTCAGTTACAAGATGAATATTGTAATCATTATAATAACATCATCAGTTACAAAATGAACATTGTATTCATTATATTAGCACGTTCAATTACAAGATGATCATTGTAATCATTATAATATCATGCTCAGTTGCAAGATGAATATTGTAATCGACATAATAGCATGTTCAGTTACAAGATGAACATTGTAATCATTGTAATAGCATGTTCAGTTACAAAGTGAACATTGTAATCCTTATAATTGCATGTTCAGTTACCAGATGAACATTGTAATCATTATAAAAACATCATCAGTTGCAAGGTGAACATTGTAATCAGTATACAAGCATGCTCAGTTGCAAAATGGACATTGTAATCATTACAATAGCATATTCAGGTACAAGATGATGTTGTAATCATTATAATAATGTGCTCAGTTACAAGGTGAACATTGTAATCATTACAATATCGTGCTCAGTTACAATATGAACATTGTAATAATTTAATAGCGTGTTTAGTTACAAAATGAACATTGAAACCATTATAAGAGAATGTTCAGTGCCAAGATAAACATTGCAATCATTATAATAGCATATTCAGTTACAAGATGAACATTATAATAACCTAATACTGTGTTCAGTTACAAAATGAACATTAAAATTGTGATAATAGCACGTTCAGTGACAAGGTGAACATTTAAATCATTATAATAGCATGCTCAGTTACAAGGTGAACATTGTAATCATTATAATAGCGTCAACTGTTACAAAATCATCATTGTAATCAATATAATAGCATGCCTAGTTACAAAATGAATATTGCAATTATTATATTAGCATATTTCATTACAAGATGAACATTGTAATCATTATTATAGCATATGTAGTTATAAGATGAGCATTGTAATCAGTATAAAAGCATGTTCTGTTGCAAAATGAACATTGTAATCATTATTTTAGCATGTTCAGTTACAAGATGAACATTGTAATCATAATAACAGCATGGTCAGTTACAAGATGAACACTGTAATCATTGTAATAGCATGCTCAGTTACAAGATGAACATTGTAATCAGTATTATAGCATATTCGGTTACAGGATGAACATTGCAATAACCTAATACCGTGTTCAGTTACAAAATGAACATTAAAACTATTATAATATCACTTTCAGTGACATGGTGAACATTGTAATCATTATAATAGCATGTTCAGTTACGAGGTGATTATTGTAATTACTAGAATAGCACGTTCAGTTACAAGACACCCTTTGTAATTATTATAATAGCATCTTCAGTTACAAGATAAACATTGTAATCATTATATTAGCACGTTTAGTTGAAACGTGAGGATTGTAATTGATATAATAGCATGTTCAGTTACAAGATAAATATTTTAGTTATTGTAATGGCATGTTTATTTACAAGGTGAACATTGTAATCATTATAATAACATGTTTACTTACAAGATGATCATTGTAATCATCATATTAGGACGTTCAGTTACAAGATGAACATTGTAATTATTATAAAAGCATGTTCACTTACTAAATGAACATTGTAATTATTATAATATCATGCTTAGTTACAAGATGAACATTGTTATCAGTATAATAGCATGTTCAGTAACAACATAAACATTGTAATCATTATAATAGCATGCTCAATTACAAGATGAACATTGTAATCAGTATAATAGCATGCTCAGTTACAAAATTAACAATGTAATCATTATACTAGTATGCTCAGTTACAAGATGAACATTGTAATCATTATAATAACATGTTCAGTTACCAGAGAGAACGACGTTAAGACCCAAGCACTCACTCAGTTACCAGATGAACATTGTAATCATTATATTAGGATGTTCAGTTACAAGATGAACATTGTAATCAATATAATAGCATATTCAGTTACAAAGTGAACATTGTAATCGACATAATAGCATGTTTAGTTACAAAATGAACATTGTAATCATTATACTAGTATGCCCAGTTACAAGATGAACATTGTTATCAGTATAATGGCATGTTCAGTTACAACATGAACATTGTAATCATTATAATAGCATGTTCAGTTACAAGATGAACATTGTAATCAGTATAATAGCATGCTCAGTTACAAAATTAATATTGTAATCATTATAATAGCGTCAACGGTTACAAAATCATCATTGTAATCAATATAATAGCATGCTCAGTTACAAAATTAATATTGCAGTTACTATATTAGCATATTTCATTACAAGATGAACAATGTAATCAGTATTATAGCATATGTAGTTACAAGATGAACATTGTAATCATTATAAAAACATCATCAGTGACAAGGTGAACATTGTAATCAGTATAAAAGCATTGTCAGTTGCAAAATGGACATTGTAATCATTACATTAGCATATTAACTTACAAGATGAATATTGTAATCATTATAATAACATCATCAGTTACAAACAAACATTGTATTCATTATATTAGCACGTTCAATTACAAGATGAACATTGTAATCATTATAAAAGCATGTTCAGTTACAAGGTGAACATTGTAATCATTATAAAAACATGCTCAGTTACTAGATGAACATTTAAATCATTATAATAGCATGTTCAGTTACAAGTTGGACATTTTAATCAGTATAAAAGCATGCTCAGTTGCAAAATGGACATTGTAATCATTACATTAGCATATTCAGTTACAAGATGAATATTGTAACATTATAATAACATCATCAGTTACAAAATGAACATTGTATTCATTATATTAGCACGTTCAATTACAAGATGAACATTGTAATCATTATAATATCATGCTCAGTTGCAAGATGAAGATTGTAATCATTGTAATAGCATGTTCAGTTACAAAGTGAACATTGTAATCGACATAATAGCATGTTTAGTTACAAGATGAACATTGTAATCATTGTAATAGCATGTTCAGTTACAAAGTGAACATTGTAATCGACATAATAGCATGTTCAGTTACAAGATGAACATTGTAATCATTATAAAAACATCATCAGTTGCAAGGTGAACATTGTAATTAGAATACAAGCATGCTCAGTTGCAAAATGGACATTGTAATCATTACAATAGCATATTTAGGTACAAGATGAACATTGTAATCATTATAATAATGTGCTCAGTTACAAGGTGAACATTGTAATCATTACAATAGGGTGCTCAGTTACAATATGAACATTGTAATCATTATAATAGCATGTTCAGTTACAGGATGAACATTGTAATAATTTAATAGCGTGTTCAGTTACAAAATGAACATTGAAACCATTATAAGAGAATGTTCAGTGCCAAGATAAACATTGCAATCATTATAATAGCATATTCAGTTACAAGATGAACATTATAATAACCTAATACTGTGTTCAGTTACAAAATGAACATTAAAATTGTTATAATAGCACGTTCAGTGACAAGGTGAACATTTAAATCATTATAATAGCATGCTCAGTTACAAGGTGAACATTGTAATCATTATAATAGGGTCAACTGTTACAAAATCATCATTATAATCAATATAATAGCATGCCTAGTTGCAAAATGAATATTGCAATCATTATATTAGCATATTTCATTACAAGATGAACATTGTAATCATTATTATAGCATATGTAGTTATAAGATGAGCATTGTAATCAGTATAAAAGCATGTTCTGTTGCAAAATGAACATTGTAATCATAATAACAGCATGGTCAGTTACAAGATGAACACTGTAATCATTGTAATAGCATGTTCAGTTACTAGATTACCATTGTAATAATTTAATAGCGTGTTCAGTTACAAAATGAACATTGAAATCATTATAATAGAATGTTCATTGGCAAGATGAACATTGTAATCATTATAATAGCATATTCAGTTACAAGATGAACATTATAATAACCTAATACCGTGTTCATTTACAAAATCAACATTAAAATTATTAAAATAGCACGTTCAGTGACAAAATGATCATTAAAATTATTATAATAGCATGCTCAGTTACAAGGTGAACATTGTAATCATTATAATAGCGTCAACGGTTACAAGATGAACATTGTAAAAGTTAAAATAGCGTGTTCAGATACAAAATGAACATTGAAATCATTATAATAGAATGTTCAGTGGCAAGATAAACATTGTAATCATTATAATAGCATATTCAGTTACAAGATGAACATTATAATAACCTAATACCGTGTTCATTTACAAAATGAACATTAAAATTATTAAAATAGCACGTTCAGTGACAAAATGATCATTAAAATTATTATAATAGCATGCTCAGTTACAAGGTGAACATTGTAATCATTATAATAACATGTTCACTTACAAGATGAACATTGTAATCATTATATTAGGACGTTCAGTTACAAGATGAACATTGTAATCATTATAATAGCATGTTCAGTTACAAAATGAACATTGTAATTATTATAATATCATGCTTAGTTACAAATTTAACAATGTAATCATTATACTAGTATGCTCAGTTACAAGATGAACATTGTAATCATTATAATAACATGTTCAGTTACCAGAGAGAACGACGTTAAAACCCAAGCACTCACTCAGTTACCAGATGAACATTGGAATCATTATATTAGGACGTTCAGTTACAAGATGAACATTGTAATCAATATAATAGCATATTCAGTTACAAAATGAACATTGTAATTATTATAATATCATGCTTAGTTACAAGATGAACATTGTTATCAGTATAATAGCATGTTCAGTTACAACATAAACATTGTAATCATTATAATAGCATGTTCAGTTACAAGGTGATTTTTGTAATTACTATAATAGCATGGTCAGTTACAAGACACCCTTTGTAATTATTATAATAGCATCTTCAGTTACAAGATAAACATTGTAATCATTATTTTAGCACGTTTAGTTAAAACGTGAGGATTGTAATCGATATAATAGCATGTTCTGCTACAAGATAAATATTGTAATTATTGTAATGGCATTTTCATTTACAAGGTGAACATTGTAATCATTATAATAACATGTTCACTTACAAGATGAACATTGTAATCATTTTATTAGGACGTTCAGTTACAAGATGAACATTGTAATCATTATAATAGCATGTTCAGTTACAAAATGAACATTGTAATTATTATAATATCATGCTTAGTTACAAGATGAACATTGTTAACAGTATAATAGCATGTTCAGTTACAACATAAACATTGTAATCATTATAATAGCATGCTCAATTACAAGATGAACATTGTAATCAGTATAATAGCATGCTCAGTTACAAATTTAACAATGTAATCATTATACTAGTATGCTCAGTTACAAGATGAACATTGTAATCATTATAATAACATGTTCAGTTACCAGAGAGAACGACGTTAAAACCCAAGCACTCACTCAGTTACCAGATGAACATTGTAATCATTATATTAGGACGTTCAGTTACAAGATGAACATTGTAATCAATATAATAGCATATTCAGTTACAAAATGAACATTGTAATCATTATACTAGTATGCCCAGTTACAAGATGAACATTGTAATCAGTATAATAGCGTGCTCAGTTACAAGATGAACATTGTAATCATTATAATAGCATGTTCAGTTACCAGATGAACATTGTAAGAATTATTTTTAGAATAAATCGCTTCCAAACTCTGGTATATTCACTATAGTTTAACTAAACGCCATCATATCGTATTTAAGTTAATTACATGTAATATTGTAATAGGCATGTTCTTAAGTCAAGTGGCCCTTTGTTTAGCCTTTTAAAACGGAAACTACAGGTATGCACATTTAAGAGAACTTATGTTTGTCCTTTTTTAAAACCATTTTCTTCATTCCTCAATGAAAAATACATGCATTGTTTCGCACCCCTATTTGCAGCGTACTGGCAATGGGCCAAATGTGTAGAATACGATATCTGTGAAATTAATCTGACTGCAATAAGATCAGAAAATTCGACCCCAATTCTTTGATGGTTTCTCTACGGTTCTTCTATATCGGGACTAGTCTTGCTGACAATGGTAACTCATGCTCGTCGGCAGGTACACGTACGTTAATGAGATCAATAACTTTGTCTCTTTCTTTCAGGACAAATATGTACCTTATTAAACTAACGGTTTTGACAGATAAATGTAACAGCTCTGTGATCTCATCATGTTAGAAATGAAATAAAAAATGCGATATAGACGTACTTGAGCTCCTAATATGTTTTTTCCAGAGTGCTTACGGTGGACTTCGTTTGGATTCTGTGAGGGTTTTGATAGGTCTGTTATATGTTAATTGTGGATTACTGAAAACTCGCACCACTAATATTATATGTACAAACATGTATGCTTAAAGCCTTCCTTTCACTAGGAAATAAAATAGCCTGAGTAGGAGCCTTGTCAGGTGGGGTTATGTATGGGAGGACTAAGGTTTGCCTGAAGTGAAAGACATAGGTACAGTAAATGGCGCAGAGACATACATGTCTTTACAAATAAATGTTATCTGATCGTCAGTTGCACAGACCGGCCCGGATAGCACAGTTGGTAGAGCGTCCGCTTCGGGACCGGTAGATCCAGGATCAATCCTTGGTCGAGTCACACCTAAGACTTTAAAAGAGGAAGTTGTAACTTCCTCGTTTGGCGTTCAGCATGAAGGGGATAGTGCAACGACTGGTTGACCCGTTTCAGTATAATGGCTCGGGCGGGGCGGCTTACTTGCCTTCGGTAAGTCGTCTCAGTGATGCAGCACTAAATAAAAGAGCGGTGAAAATCCGTCCTCCTGCAACAAGGAGGCACATTACACGTGCATGCACCCTAATGATTCCTTCGTCGTCATATGACTGAAAAATTGTTGAGTACGACGTTAAACCCCAAGCACTCACTCACTCACTCAGTTGCACAGCGACATACATGTCTATACAGAAAAATGCTATCTGATCGCAGTCAGTGTAAAATTCCTGACGGTGTTTACTGTGCAGCAGAGATTCAGGATGGTGCTTACTGTGTAGCAGAGTTTCAGGATGGTATTTACTGTGCAGCAGAGATTCAGGATGGTGTTTACGGTGCAACAGAGATTCAGTATGGTGTTAATTGATTTAATCAACGATTCAGGAAAACACAGTGATCCAGGTTTAGAAGCTGCCTGACTTCAGGTTATATTAATATCTTGAAGTAATGATACTTCGTTGCTTGAAACCATTTAAACATCCGAATTCCACTGACTCTATCAACACGCTGGATGAAAGAATAAATTGGAGTGAAATCAGTTAGAGAAACACATGATTTTCTATCGGCCTCACAACGTTTTACATTTTACTTACTTATTTAATTTTTGTTTGAGGAGGGCCTCAGTTACCGAGGGGGTCAGCACGCCATCGCCCTGCAATGGGCTTCCAACCGATGCGGTCGCTGTGAGTTCAAGTCCAGCTCAGGCTGGCTTCCTCTTTTTGCCGTCCATGAGGAGGTCTTCTGGCAACCTGCGGGTAGTCGTGGGTTTCCCCCAGTACACCAAATAAATAAATAAATAATGTTACGACCCAAACTGTCTGTATTATAAAGAGATGGCTTGTTCGAAATACACGACAGTTTAGCCGCACAAAAAAGTAACCAAAACCAGCAGATTTTATTTTTCAACAATTTATTACATTTAACAGGAACAGATAACAAGACTTTTACAAGAGCTAAAATACTTAAGTTTAACAAGAAATGATAGCAATATCTATACAAATACTAAAGTACTTACACAATGCTGAAAAATGCACAGAGGCAATATTTACAAGAGCGAAAGTCCACAGTATAACTGAGTGTATGACGACATATACACAAAATTCCACAGACAGGGTCCGTGTACTAAATAAGCACTGTGTACACAAGAGCACAAATTAAGCCTTTGAAGCCTTTGTTGCTAACTAGATAGCGTTTTAGATCTCTTGAAATGACACCTGAAAGGTTTGATTCAATTGTTGTGTAACAGTAATCACCGAATGACTGGATGATTGGGTTTGACGTCACATTGTAATGCAAGAATGAAAGAAAGATTCAAAGGTTGAAAGCAATCACTGCGAGGTGTTACTTAAAAATCAGGTTGCCTTACACCTGTCAAGGCACGGGATACCACGGATTGCAGATAGTTCTCTGCTGATTTATTTTCATTTATTTTTGTCGATTGTTGAGAAACCTTGCTATAATGACTGAAAAGAAAAACGATCATAAAAGCTGCGGGACCAAGTGTTCTCTGTAATCCCACATGGAACACTGGGGTTAGAGCTGATTTCCTAGCTGGCACCATCTTTTAAGTGCCAATATTGAGAAATGCCTTCTATTTCTTCTCAACGATCAACGGTACAAAGATGCAGTTTGGACCAAATACACACTAAAAAGCTCATCTTATCCCCACACATTATCCAGACTAAATGTTTCATTTTTCCCCTCAGCTGAAATAGACTAAATCCAGTTAAAGAGACACGTGTTTTATAATAGCATGCTCAGTTACAAGATAAACATTGTAATCATTATATTAGCATGCTCAGTTACAAGGTGAACATTGTAATCATTATATTAGCACGCTCAGTTACAAGGTAAACATTGTAATCATTATAATAGAAAGCTCAGTTACAAGATGAAAATTGTAATCATAATAGAATATTCAGTTACAAGATGAACATTGTAATCATTATTATAGCATGTTCAGTTACAAGGTGAACATTGTAATCATTATAAAAACATGCCCAGTTACAAGATGAACATTGTAATAGTTAAAATAGCATGTTCAGTTACGAATTCAACATTGTAATCATTATAATAGCATGCTCAGTTGCAAGATAAACATTGTAATCATTATAATATCATTTTCAGTTACAAGATGAAGATTGTAATCGACATAATAGCATGTTCAGTTACAAAATGAACCTTGTCATCATTAAAATAGCATGTTCAGTTAAAAGGTGAACATTGTAATCATTATAAAAACATGCTCAGTTACAAGATGAACATTGTAATCATTATAATAGCATGTTCAGTTACAAGGTGGACATTGTAATCATTATAAAAGCATGCTCAGTTGCAAAATGGACATTGTAATCATTACATCAGCATATTCAGTTACAAGATGAATATTGTAATCATTAAAATGACATCATCAGTTACAAAATGAACATTGTATTCATTATATTAGCACGTTCAATTACAAGATGAACATTGTAATCATTATAATAATGTGCTCAGTTACAAGGTGAACATTGTAATCATTACAATAGCGTGCTCAGTTACAAGATGAACATTGTAATCATTATAAAAACATGCCCAGTTACAAAATGAACATTGTAATAGTTATCATGGCATGTTCAGTTACGAAGTGAACATTGTAATCATTGTAATAGCATGTTCAGTTACAAAGTGAACATTGTAATCCTTATAATTGCATGTTCAGTTACAAGATGAACATTGTAATCATTATAAAAACATCATCAGTTGCAAGGTGAACATTGTAATCAGTATACAAGCATGCTCAGTTGCAAAATGGACATTGTAATCATTACAATAGCATATTTAGTTACAAGATGAACATTGTAATCATTATAATAATGTGCTCAGTTACAAGGTGAACATTGTAATCATTACAATAGCCTGCTCAGTTACAAGGTGAACATTGTAATCATTATAAAAACATGCCCAGTTACAAGATGAACATTGTAATAGTTAAATTAGCATGTTCAGTTACGAAGTGAACATTGTAATCATTATAATAGCATGCTCAGTTGCAAGATAAACATTGTTATCCTTATAATATCATTTTCAGTTACAAGATGAAGATTGTAATCGACATAATAGCATGTTCAGTTACAAAGTAAACATTGTAATCATTATAATAGCGTCAACGGTTACAAAATCATCATTGTAATCAATATAATAGCATGCTGTTACAAAATGAATATTGCAATCATTATATTAGCATATTTTATTACAAGAGGAACAATGTAATCATTATTATAGCATATGTAGTTACAAGATGAACATTGTAATCATTATAAAAACATCATCAGTTACAAAGTGAACATTGTAATCAGTATAAAAGCATGCTCAGTTGCAAAATAGACATTGTAATCATTACATTAGAATATTCAGTTACAAGATCAATATTGTAATCATTATAATAACATCATCAGTTACAAAATGAACATTGTATTCATTATATTAGCACGTTCAATTACAAGATGAACATTGTAATCTTTATAATAACATCATCAGTTACAAAATGAACATTGTATTCATTATATTAGCACGTTCAATTACAAGATGAACATTGTAATCATTATAATATCATGCTCAGTTGCAAGATGAAGATTGTAATCGACATAATAGCATGTTTAGTTACAAGATGAACATTGTAATCATTGTAATAGCATGTCCAGTTACAAAGTGAACATTGTAAGCCTTATAATTACATGTTCAGTTACAAGATGAACATTGTAATCATTATAAAAACATCATCAGTTGCAAGGTGAACATTGTAATCATTATAAAAACATGCTCAGTTACTAGATGAACATTGAAATCATTATAATAGCACGTTCAGTTACAAGGTGGACATTGTAATCAGTATAAAAGCATGCTCAGTTGCAAAATGGACATTATAATCATTACATTAGCATATTCAGTTACAAGATGAATATTTTAATCATTATAATAACATCATCAGTTACAAAATGAACATTGTATTCATTATATTAGCACGTTCAATTACAAGATGATCATTGTAATCATTATAATATCATGCTCAGTTGCAAGATGAACATTGTAATCGACATAATAGCATGTTCAGTTACAAGATGAACATTGTAATCATTGTAATAGCATGTTCAGTTACAAAATGAACATTGTAATCCTTATAATTGCATGTTCAATTACAAGATGAACATTGTAATCATTATAAAAACATCATCAGTTGCAAGGTGAACATTGTAATTAGTATACAAGCATGCTCAGTTGCAAAATGGACATTGTAATCATTACAATAGCATATTTAGTTACAAGATGAACATTGTAATCATTATAATAATGTGCTCAGTTACAAGGTGAACATTGTAATCATTACAATAGCGTGCTCAGTTACAAGATGAACATTATAATCATTATAATAGAATGTTCAGTGACAAGATAAACATTGCAATCATTATAATAGCATATTCAGTTACAAGATGAACATTATAATAACATAATACCGTGTTCAGTTACAAAATGAACATTAAAATTATTATAATAGCACGTTCAGTGACAAGGTCAACATTTAAATCATTATATTAGCATGCTCAGTTACAAGGTGAACATTGTAATCATTATAATAGCGTCAACGGTTACAAAATCATTATTGTAATTAATATAATATCATGCTCAGTTACAAAATGAATATTGCAATTATTATATTAGCATATTTCATTACAAGATGAACATTGTAATCATTATTATAGCATATGTAGTTACAAGATGAACATTGTAATCAGTAAAAAAGCATGTTCAGTTGCAAAATGAATATTGTAATCATTATATTAGCCTGTTCAGTTACAAGATAAACATTGTAATCATAACAACAGCATGGTCAGTTACAAGATGAACATTGTAATCATTGTAATAGCATGCTCAGTTACAAGATGAACATTGTAATCATTATAATAGCATATTCGGTTACAGGATGAATATTGCAATAACCTAATACCGTGTTCAGTTACAAAATAAACATTAAAACTATTATAATATCACTTTCAGTGACATGGTGAACATTGTAATCATTATAATAGCATGTTCAGTTACAAGGTGATTTTTGTAATTACTATAATAGCATGTTCAGTTACAAGGTGAACATTGTAATCATTATAAAAACATGCTCAGTTACAAGATGAACATTGTAATCATTATATTAGCATGTTCAGTTACAAGGTGGACATTGTAATCAGTATAAAAGCATGCTCAGTTGCAAAATGGACATTGTAATCATTACATTAGCATATTCAGTTACAAGATGAATTCTGTAATAATTATAATAACATCATCAGTTACAAAATAAACCTTGTATACATTATATTAGCACGTTCAATTACAAAGTAAACATTGTAATCATTATAAGAGCGTCAACGGTTACAAATTCATCATTGTAATCAATATAATGGCATGCTCAGTTACAAAATAAATATTTCAATCATTATATTACCATATTTCATTACAAGATGAACATTGTAATCATTATTATAGCATATGTAGTTACAAGATGAACATTGTAATCATTATAAAACATCATCAGTTTCAAGGTGAACATTGTAATCAGTATAAAAGCATACTCATTTGCAAAATGGACATTGTAATCATTACATTAGCATATTCACTTACAAGATGAACATTGTAATCATTATAATAACATCATCAGTTACAAAATGTACATTGTATTCATTACATTAGCACGTTCAATTAGAAGAGGAACATTGTAATCATTATAAAAGCATGTTCAGTTACAAGGTGGACATTGTAATCAGTATAAAAGCATGCTCAGTTGCAAAATGGACTTTGTAATCATTACATTAGCATATTCAGTTACAAGATGAATATTGTAATCATTATAATAACATCATCAGTTACAAAATGAACACTGTATTCATTATATTAGCACGTTCAATTACAAGATGAACATTGTAGTCATTATAATATCATGCTCAGTTGCAAGATGAAGATTGTAATCGACATAATAGCATGTTCAGTTACAAGATGAACATTGTAATCATTGTAATAGCATGTTCAGTTACAAAGTGAACATTGTAATCCTTATAATTGCATGTTCAGTTACAAGATGAACATTGTAATCATTATAAAAACATCATCAGTTGCAAGGTGAACATTGTAATCAGTATACAAGCATGCTCAGTTGCAAAATGGACATTGTAATTATTACAATAGCATATTCAGTTGCAAGATGAACATTGTAATCATTATAAAAATTGGCTCAGTTACAAGGTGAACATTGTAATCATTACAATAGCGTGTTCAGTTACAAGGTGAACATTGTAATCATTATAATAGCATGTTCAGTTACTAGATTACCATTGTAATAATTTAATAGCGTGTTCAGTTACAAAATGAACATTGAAATCATTATAATAGAATGTTCATTGGCAAGATGAACATTGTAATCATTATAATAGCATATTCAGTTACAAGATGAACATTATAATAACCTAATACCGTGTTCATTTACAAAATGAACATTAAAATTATTAAAATAGCACGTTCAGTGACAAAATGATCATTAAAATTATTATAATAGCATGCTCAGTTACAAAGTGAACATTGTAATCATTATAATAGCGTCAACGGTTACAAGATGAACATTGTAAAAGTTAAAATAGCGTGTTCAGATACAAAATGAACATTGAAATCATTATAATAGAATGTTCAGTGGCAAGATAAACATTGTAATCATTATAATAGCATATTCAGTTACAAGATGAACATTATAATAACCTAATACCGTGTTCATTTACAAAATGAACATTAAAATTATTAAAATAGCACGTTCAGTGACAAAATGATCATTAAAATTATTATAATAGCATGCTCAGTTACAAGATAAACATTGTAATCATTATAATATCATTTTCAGTTACAAGATGAAAATTGTAATCGACATAATAGCATGTTTAGTTGCATGATGAACATTGTAATCATTGTAATAGCATGTTTAGTTACAAAGTAAACATTGTAATCATTATAATAGCCTTAACGGTTACAAAATCATCATTGTAATCAATATAATAGCATGCTCAGTTACAAAATGAATATTGCAATCATTATATTAGCATATTTCATTACAAGATGAACATTGTAATCATTATTATAGCATATGTAGTTACAAGATGAACACTGTAATCATTACAAAAACATCATCAGTTACAAGGTGGACATTGTAATCAGTGTAAAAGCATGCTCAGTTGCAAAATGGACATTGTAATCATTACATTAGCATGTTCAGTTACAAGATGAACATTGTAATCATTATAATATCATGCTCAGTTGCAAGATGAAGATTGTAATCGAGATAATAGCATGTTCAGTTACAAGATGAACATTGTAATCATTGTAATAGCATGTTCAGTTACAAAGTGAACATTGTAATTAGTATACAAGCATGCTCAGTTGCAAAATGGACATTGTAATCATTACAATAGCATATTCAGTTACAAGATGAACATTGTAATCATTATAATAATGTGCTCCGTTACAAGGTGAACATTGGAATCATTACAATAGCGTGCTCAGTTACAAGATGATCATTGTAATCATTAAAAAAACATGCCCAGTTACAAGATGAACATTGTAAAAAGTATAATATCATGTTCAGTTACGAAGTGAACATTGTAATCATTATAAAAGCATGCTCAGTTGCATGATAAACATTGTAATCATTAAAATATCATTTTCAGTTAAAAGATGAAGATTGTAATCGACATAATAGCATGTTCAGTTACAAGATAAACATTGTAATCATTGTAATAGCATGTTCAGTTACAAAGTAAACATTGTAATTATTATATTAGCGTCAACTGTTACAAAATCATCATTGTAATCAATATAATAGTATGCTCAGTTACAAAATGAATATTGCAATTATTCTATTAGCATATTTCATTACAAGATGAACATTGTAATTATTATTATAGCATATGTAGTTACAAGATAAACATTGTAATCATTTTAAAAACATCATCAGTTACAAGGTGAACATTGTAATCAGTATAAAAGCATACTCAGTTGCAAAATGGACATTGTAATCATTATAATCATATTCACTTACAAGATGAATATTGTAATCATTATAATAACATCATCAGTTACAAAATAAACATTGTATTCATTATATTAGCACGTTCAATTACAAGATGAACATTGTAATCATTATAAACAGCATGTTCAGTTGCAAGGTGAACATTGTAATCATTATAAAAACATGCTCAGTTACAAGATGAACATTGTAATCATTATAATAGCATGTTCAGTTACAAGGTGGACATTGTAATCAGTATAAAAACATGCTCAGTTGCAAAATGGACATTGTAATCATTACATTAGCTTATTCACTTACAAGATGAACATTGTAATTATTATAATAACATCATCAGTTACAAAATGAACAATGTATTCATTATATTAGCACGTTAAACTACAAGATGAACATTGTAATCATTATAATATCATGCTCAGTTTCAAGACGAAGATTGTAATCGACATAATAGCATGTTCAGTTACAAGATGAACATTGTAATCATTGTAATAGCATGTTCAGTTACAAAGTGAACATTGTAATCCTTATAATTGCATGTTCAGTTACAAGATGAACATTGTAATCATTATAAAAACATCATCAGTTGCAAGGTGAACATTGTTATCAGTATACAAGCATGCTCAGTTGCAAAATGGACAGTGTAATCATTACAATAGCATATTCAGTTACATGATGAACATTGTAATCATTATAATAATGTGCTCAGTTACAAGGTGAACATTGTAATCATTACAATAGCGTGCTCAGTTACAAGATGAACATTGTAATCATTATAAAAACATCATCAGTTACAAGGTGAACATTGTAATCAGTATAAAAGCATGCTCAGTAGCAAAATGGACATTGTAATCATTACATTAGCATATTCACTTACAAGATGAATATTGTAATCATTATAATAACATCATCAGTTACAAAATAAACATTGTATTCATTATATTAGCACGTTCAATTACAAGATGAACATTGTAATCATTATAAAAGCATGTTTAGTTGCAAGGTGAACATTGTAATCATTATAAAAACATGCTCAGTTACAAGATTAACATTGAAGTCATTATAATAGCATGTTCAGTTACAAGGTGGACATTGTAATCAGTATAAAAGCATGCTCAGTTGGAGAATGGACATTATAATTATTACATTAGCATATTCAGTTACAAGATGACTATTGTAATCATTATAATAACATCATCAGTTACAAAATGAACTTTGTATTCATTATATTAGCACGTTCAATTACAAGATGATCATTGTAATCATTATAATATCATGCTCAGTATCAAGATGAATATTGTAATCGACATAATAGCATGTTCAGTTACAAGATGAACATTGTAATCATTGTAATAGCATGTTCAGTTACAAAGTGAACATTGTAATCCTTATAATTGCATGTTCAGTTACCAGATGAACATTGTAATCATTTTAAAAACATCATCAGTTGCAAGGTGAACATTGTAATCAGTATACAAGCATGCTCAGTTGCAAAATGGACATTGTAATTATTACAATAGCATATTCAGGTACAAGATGATGTTGTAATCATTATAATAATGTGCTCAGTTACAAGGTGAACATTGTAATCATTACAATAGCGTGCTCAGTTACAATATGAACATTGTAATCATTATAATAGCATGTTCAGTTACAGGATGAACATTGTAATAATTTAATAGCGTGTTCAGTTACAAAATGAACATTGAAACCATTATAAGAGAATGTTCAGTGCCAAGATAAACATTGCAATCATTATAATAGCATATTCAGTTACAAGATGAACATTATAATAACCTAATACTGTGTTCAGTTACAAAATGAACATTAAAATTGTTATAATAGCACGTTCAGTGACAAGGTGAACATTTAAATCATTATAATAGCATGCTCAGTTACAAGGTGAACATTGTAATCATTATAATAGCGTCAACTGTTACAAAATCATCATTGTAATCAATATAATAGCATGCCTAGTTACAAAATGAATACTGCAATTATTATATTAGCATATTTCATTACAAGATGAACATTGTAATCATTATTATAGCATATGTAGTTATAAGATGAGCATTGTAATCAGTATAAAAGCATGTTCTGTTGCAAAATGAACATTGTAATCATTATTTTAGCATGTTCAGTTACAAGATGAACATTGTAATCATAATAACAGCATGGTCAGTTACAAGATGAACACTGTAATCATTGTAATAGCATGCTCAGTTACAAGATGAACATTGTAATCATTATAATAGCATGTTCAGTTACAAAATGAACATTGTAATTATTATAATATCATGCTTAGTTACAAGATGAACATTGTTATCAGTATAATAGCATGTTCAGTTACAACATAAACATTGTAATCATTATAATAGCATGCTCAATTACAAGATGAACATTGTAATCAGTATAATAGCATGCTCAGTTACAAATTTAACAATGTAATCATTATACTAGTATGCTCAGTTACAAGATGAACATTGTAATCATTATAATAACATGTTCAGTTACCAGAGAGAACGACGTTAAAACCCAAGCACTCACTCAGTTACCAGATGAACATTGTAATCATTATATTAGGACGTTCAGTTACAAGATGAACATTGTAATCAATATAATAGCATATTCAGTTACAAAATGAACATTGTAATCATTATACTAGTATGCCCAGTTACAAGATGAACATTGTTATCAGTATAATAGCATGTTCAGTTACAACATGAACATTGTAATCATTATAATAGCATGTTCAGTTACAAGATGAACATTGTAATGAGTATAATAGCATGCTCAGTTACAAAATTAATATTGTAATCATTATACTAGTATGCCCAGTTACAAGATGAACATTGTAATCAGTATAATAGCGTGCTCAGTTACAAGATGAACATTGTAATAATTTAATAGCGTGTTCAGTTACAAAATGAACATTGAAATCATTATAATAGAATGTTCAGTGCCAAGATGAACATTGCAATAATTATAATAGCATATTCAGTTACAAGATGAACATTATAATAACCTAATACCGTGTTCAGTTACAAAATGAACATTAAAATTATTATAATAGCACGTTCAGTGACAAGGTGAACATTTAAATCATTATATTAGCATGCTCAGTTACAAGGTGAACATTGTAATCATTATAATAGCGTCAACGGTTACAAAATCATTATTGTAATCACTATAATATCATGCTCAGTTACAAAATGAATATTGCAATCATTATATTAGCATATTTCATTACAAGATGAACATTGTAATCGTTATTATAGCATATGTAGTTACAAGATGAACATTGTAATCAGTAAAAAGCATGTTCAGTTGCAAAATGAACATTGTAATCATTATATTAGCCTGTTCAGTTACAAGATAAACATTGTAATCATAATAACAGCATGGTCAGTTACAAGATGAACATTGTAATCATTGTAATAGCATGCTCAGTTACAAGATGAACATTGTAATCATTATAATAGCATATTCGGTTACAGGATGAACATTGCAATAACCTAATACCGTGTTCAGTTACAAAATGAACATTAAAACTATTATAATATCACTTTCAGTGACATGGTGAACATTGTAATCATTATAATAGCATGTTCAGTTACAAGGTGATTTTTGTAATTACTATAATAGCATGGTCAGTTACAAGATACCCTTTGTAATTATTATAATAGCATCTTCAGTTACAAGATAAACATTGTAATCATTATTTTAGCACGTTTAGTTAAAACGTGAGGATTGTAATCGATATAATAGCATGTTCTGCTACAAGATAAATATTGTAATTATTGTAATGGCATTTTCATTTACAAGGTGAACATTGTAATCATTATAATAACATGTTCACTTACAAGATGAACATTGTAATCATTTTATTAGGACGTTCAGTTACAAGATGAACATTGTAATCAATATAATAGCATATTCAGTTACAAAATGAACATTGTAATTATTATAATATCATGCTTAGTTACAAGATGAACATTGTTATCAGTATAATAGCATGTTCAGTAACAACATAAACATTGTAATCATTATAATAGCATGTTCAGTTACAAGGTGATTTTTGTAATTACTATAATAGCATGGTCAGTTACAAGACACCCTTTGTAATTATTATAATAGCATCTTCAGTTACAAGATAAACATTGTAATCATTATTTTAGCACGTTTAGTTAAAACGTGAGGATTGTAATCGATATAATAGCATGTTCTGCTACAAGATAAATATTGTAATTATTGTAATGGCATTTTCATTTACAAGGTGAACATTGTAATCATTATAATAACATGTTCACTTACAAGATGAACATTGTAATCATTTTATTAGGACGTTCAGTTACAAGATGAACATTGTAATCATTATAATAGCATGTTCAGTTACAAAATGAACATTGTAATTATTATAATATCATGCTTAGTTACAAGATGAACATTGTTATCAGTATAATAGCATGTTCAGTTACAACATAAACATTGTAATCATTATAATAGCATGCTCAATTACAAGATGAACATTGTAATCAGTATAATAGCATGCTCAGTTACAAATTTAACAATGTAATCATTATACTAGTATGCTCAGTTACAAGATGAACATTGTAATCATTATAATAACATGTTCAGTTACCAGAGAGAACGACGTTAAAACCCAAGCACTCACTCAGTTACCAGATGAACATTGTAATCATTATATTAGGACGTTCAGTTACAAGATGAACATTGTAATCAATATAATAGCATATTCAGTTACAAAATGAACATTGTAATCATTATACTAGTATGCCCAGTTACAAGATGAACATTGTAATCAGTATAATAGCGTGCTCAGTTACAAGATGAACATTGTAATCATTATAATAGCATGTTCAGTTACCAGATGAACATTGTAATCAGTATAATAGCATGCTCAGTTACAAATTTAACAATGTAATCATTATACTAGTATGCTCAGTTACAAGATGAACATTGTAATCATTATAATAACATGTTCAGTTACCAGAGAGAACGACGTTAAAACCCAAGCACTCACTCAGTTACCAGATGAACATTGTAATCATTATATTAGGACGTTCAGTTACAAGATGAACATTGTAATCAATATAATAGCATATTCAGTTACAAAATGAACATTGTAATCATTATACTAGTATGCCCAGTTACAAGATGAACATTGTAATCAGTATAATAGCGTGCTCAGTTACAAGATGAACATTGTAATCATTATAATAGCATGTTCAGTTACCAGATGAACATTGTAAGAATTATTTTTAGAATAAATCGCTTCCAAACTCTGGTATATTCACTATAGTTTAACTAAACGCCATCATATCGTATTTAAGTTAATTACATGTAATATTGTAATAGGCATGTTCTTAAGTCAAGTGGCCCTTTGTTTAGCCTTTTAAAACGGAAACTACAGGTATGCACATTTAAGAGAACTTATGTTTGTCCTTTTTTAAAACCATTTTCTTCATTCCTCAATGAAAAATACATGCGTTGTTTCGCACCCCTATTTGCAGCGTACTGGCAATGGGCCAAATGTGTAGAATACGATATCTGTGAAATTAATCTGACTGCAATAAGATCAGAAAATTCGACCCCAATTCTTTGATGGTTTCTCTACGGTTCTTCTATATCGGGACTAGTCTTGCTGACAATGGTAACTCATGCTCGTCGGCAGGTACACGTACGTTAATGAGATCAATAACTTTGTCTCTTTCTTTCAGGACAAATATGTACCTTATTAAACTAACGGTTTTGACAGATAAATGTAACAGCTCTGTGATCTCATCATGTTAGAAATGAAATAAAAAATGCGATATAGACGTACTTGAGCTCCTAATATGTTTTTTCCAGAGTGCTTACGGTGGACTTCGTTTGGATTCTGTGAGGGTTTTGATAGGTCTGTTATATGTTAATTGTGGATTACTGAAAACTCGCACCACTAATATTATATGTACAAACATGTATGCTTAAAGCCTTCCTTTCACTAGGAAATAAAATAGCCTGAGTAGGAGCCTTGTCAGGTGGGGTTATGTATGGGAGGACTAAGGTTTGCCTGAAGTGAAAGACATAGGTACAGTAAATGGCGCAGAGACATACATGTCTTTACAAATAAATGTTATCTGATCGTCAGTTGCACAGACCGGCCCGGATAGCACAGTTGGTAGAGCGTCCGCTTCGGGACCGGTAGATCCAGGATCAATCCTTGGTCGAGTCACACCTAAGACTTTAAAAGAGGAAGTTGTAACTTCCTCGTTTGGCGTTCAGCATGAAGGGGATAGTGCAACGACTGGTTGACCCGTTTCAGTATAATGGCTCGGGCGGGGCGGCTTACTTGCCTTCGGTAAGTCGTCTCAGTGATGCAGCACTAAATAAAAGAGCGGTGAAAATCCGTCCTCCTGCAACAAGGAGGCACATTACACGTGCATGCACCCTAATGATTCCTTCGTCGTCATATGACTGAAAAATTGTTGAGTACGACGTTAAACCCCAAGCACTCACTCACTCACTCAGTTGCACAGCGACATACATGTCTATACAGAAAAATGCTATCTGATCGCAGTCAGTGTAAAATTCCTGACGGTGTTTACTGTGCAGCAGAGATTCAGGATGGTGCTTACTGTGTAGCAGAGTTTCAGGATGGTATTTACTGTGCAGCAGAGATTCAGGATGGTGTTTACGGTGCAACAGAGATTCAGTATGGTGTTAATTGATTTAATCAACGATTCAGGAAAACACAGTGATTCAGGTTTAGAAGCTGCCTGACTTCAGGTTATATTAATATCTTGAAGTAATGATACTTCGTTGCTTGAAACCATTTAAACATCCGAATTCCACTGACTCTGTCAACACGCTGGATGAAAGAATAAATTGGAGTGAAATCAGTTAGAGAAACACATGATTTTCTATCGGCCTCACAACGTTTTACATTTTACTTACTTATTTAATTTTTGTTTGAGGAGGGCCTCAGTTACCGAGGGGGTCAGCACGCCATCGCCCTGCAATGGGCTTCCAACCGATGCGGTCGCTGTGAGTTCAAGTCCAGCTCAGGCTGGCTTCCTCTTTTTGCCGTCCATGAGGAGGTCTTCTGGCAACCTGCGGGTAGTCGTGGGTTTCCCCCAGTACACCAAATAAATAAATAAATAATGTTACGACCCAAACTGTCTGTATTATAAAGAGATGGCTTGTTCGAAATACACGACAGTTTAGCCGCACAAAAAAGTAACCAAAACCAGCAGATTTTATTTTTCAACAATTTATTACATTTAACAGGAACAGATAACAAGACTTTTACAAGAGCTAAAATACTTAAGTTTAACAAGAAATGATAGCAATATCTATACAAATACTAAAGTACTTACACAATGCTGAAAAATGCACAGAGGCAATATTTACAAGAGCGAAAGTCCACAGTATAACTGAGTGTATGACGACATATACACAAAATTCCACAGACAGGGTCCGTGTACTAAATAAGCACTGTGTACACAAGAGCACAAATTAAGCCTTTGAAGCCTTTGTTGCTAACTAGATAGCGTTTTAGATCTCTTGAAATGACACCTGAAAGGTTTGATTCAATTGTTGTGTAACAGTAATCACCGAATGACTGGATGATTGGGTTTGACGTCACATTGTAATGCAAGAATGAAAGAAAGATTCAAAGGTTGAAAGCAATCACTGCGAGGTGTTACTTAAAAATCAGGTTGCCTTACACCTGTCAAGGCACGGGATACCACGGATTGCAGATAGTTCTCTGCTGATTTATTTTCATTTATTTTTGTCGATTGTTGAGAAACCTTGCTATAATGACTGAAAAGAGAAACGATCATAAAAGCTGCGGGACCAAGTGTTCTCTGTAATCCCACATGGAACACTGGGGTTAGAGCTGATTTCCTAGCTGGCACCATCTTTTAAGTGCCAATATTGAGAAATGCCTTCTATTTCTTCTCAACGATCAACGGTACAAAGATGCAGTTTGGACCAAATACACACTAAAAAGCTCATCTTATCCCCACACATTATCCAGACTAAATGTTTCATTTTTCCCCTCAGCTGAAATAGACTAAATCCAGTTAAAGAGAAACGTGTTTTATAATAGCATGCTCAGTTACAAGATAAACATTGTAATCATTGTATTAGCATGCTCAGTTACAAGGTGAACATTGTAATCATTATATTAGCACGCTCAGTTACAAGGTAAACATTGTAATCATTATAATAGAAAGCTCAGTTACAAGATGAAAATTGTAATCATAATAGAATATTCAGTTACAAGATGAACATTGTAATCATTAAAATAGCATGTTCAGTTACAAGGTGAACATTGTAATCATTATAAAAACATGCCCAGTTACAAGATGAACATTGTAATAGTTAAAATAGCATGTTCAGTTACGAATTCAACATTGTAATCATTATAATAGCATGCTCAGTTGCAAGATAAACATTGTAATCATTATAATATCATTTTCAGTTACAAGATGAAGATTGTAATCGACATAATAGCATGTTCAGTTACAAAATGAACATTGTCATCATTAAAATAGCATGTTCAGTTAAAAGGTGAACATTGTAATCATTATAAAAACATGCTCAGTTACAAGATGAACATTGTAATCATTATAATACCATGTTCAGTTACAAAGTGGACATTGTAATCAGTATAAAAGCATGCTCAGTTGCAAAATGGACATTGTAATCATTACATTAGCATATTCAGTTACAAGATGAATATTGTAATCATTAAAATGACATCATCAGTTACAAAATGAACATTGTATTCATTATATTAGCACGTTCAATTACAAGATGAACATTGTAATCATTATAATAATGTGCTCAGTTACAAGGTGAACATTGTAATCATTACAATAGCGTGCTCAGTTACAAGATGAACATTGTAATCATTATAAAAACATGCCCAATTACAAAATGAACATTGTAATAGTTATAATAGCATGTTCAGTTACAAAGTGAACATTGTAATCATTGTAATAGCATGTTCAGTTACAAAGTGAACATTGTAATCCTTATAATTGCATGTTCAGTTACAAGATGAACATTGTAATCATTATAAAAACATCATCAGTTGCAAGGTGAACATTGTAATCACTATACAAGCATGCTCAGTTGCAAAATGGACATTGTAATCATTACAAAAGCATATTTAGTTACAAGATGAACATTGTAGTCATTATAATAATGTGCTCAGTTACAAGGTGAACATTGTAATCATTACAATAGCCTGCTCAGTTACAAGGTGAACATTGTAATCATTATAAAAACATGCCCAGTTACAAGATGAACATTGTAATAGTTAAATTAGCATGTTCAGTTACGAAGTGAACATTGTAATCATTATAATAGCATGCTCAGTTGCAAGATAAACATTGTTATCATTATAATATCATTTTCAGTTACAAGATGAAGATTGTAATCGACATAATAGCATGTTCAGTTACAAGATGAACATTGTAATCATTATAATAGCATGTTCAGTTACAAAGTAAACATTGTAATCATTATAATAGCGTCAACGGTTACAAAATCATCATTGTAATCAATATAATAGCATGCTCAGTTACAAAATGAATATTGCAATCATTATATTAGCATATTTTATTACAAGAGGAACAATGTAATCATTATTATAGCATATGTAGTTACAAGATGAACATTGTAATCATTATAAAAACATCATCAGTTACAAAGTGAACATTGTAATCAGTATAAAAGCATGCTCAGTTGCAAAATAGACATTGTAATCATTACATTAGAATATTCAGTTACAAGATGAATATTGTAATCATTATAATAACATCATCAGTTACAAAATGAACATTGTATTCATTATATTAGCACGTTCAATTACAAGATGAACATTGTAATCTTTATAATAACATCATCAGTTACAAAATGAACATTGTATTCATTATATTAGCACGTTCAATTACAAGATGAACATTGTAATCATTATAATATCATGCTCAGTTGCAAGATGAAGATTGTAATCGACATAATAGCATGTTTAGTTACAAGATGAACATTGTAATCATTGTAATAGCATGTCCAGTTACAAAGTGAACATTGTAGTCCTTATAATTGCATGTTCAGTTACAAGATGAACATTGTAATCATTATAAAAACATCATCAGTTGCAAGGTGAACATTGTAATCACTATACAAGCATGCTCAGTTGCAAAATGGACATTGTAATCATTACAATAGCATATTTAGTTACAAGATGAACATTGTAGTCATTATAATAATGTGCTCAGTTACAAGGTGAACATTGTAATCATTACAATAGCCTGCTCAGTTACAAGGTGAACATTGTAATCATTATAAAAACATGCCCAGTTACAAGATGAACATTGTAATAGTTAAATTAGCATGTTCAGTTACGAAGTGAACATTGTAATCATTATAATAGCATGCTCAGTTGCAAGATAAACATTGTTATCATTATAATATCATTTTCAGTTACAAGATGAAGATTGTAATCGACATAATAGCATGTTCAGTTACAAGATGAACATTGTAATCATTATAATAGCATGTTCAGTTACAAAGTAAACATTGTAATCATTATAATAGCGTCAACGGTTACAAAATCATCATTGTAATCAATATAATAGCATGCTCAGTTACAAAATGAATATTGCAATCATTATATTAGCATATTTTATTACAAGAGGAACAATGTAATCATTATTATAGCATATGTACTTACAAGATGAACATTGTAATCATTATAAAAACATCATCAGTTACAAAGTGAACATTGTAATCAGTATAAAAGCATGCTCAGTTGCAAAATAGACATTGTAATCATTACATTAGAATATTCAGTTACAAGATGAATATTGTAATCATTATAATAACATCATCAGTTACAAAATGAACATTGTATTCATTATATTAGCACGTTCAATTACAAGATGAACATTGTAATCTTTATAATAACATCATCAGTTACAAAATGAACATTGTATTCATTATATTAGCACGTTCAATTACAAGATGAACATTGTAATCATTATAATATCATGCTCACTTGCAAGATGAAGATTGTAATCGACATAATAGCATGTTTAGTTACAAGATGAACATTGTAATCATTGTAATAACATGTCCAGTTACAAAGTGAACATTGTAATCCTTATAATTACATGTTCAGTTACAAGATGAACATTGTAATCATTATAAAAACATCATCAGTTGCAAGATGAACATTGTAATCATTATAAAATCATGCTCAGTTACAAGATGAACATTGAAATCATTATAATAGCACGTTCAGTTACAAGGTGGACATTGTAATCAGTATAAAAGCATGCTCAGTTGCAAAATGGACAATATAATCATTACATTAGCATATTCAGTTACAAGATCAATATTTTAATCATTATAATAACATCATCAGTTACAAAATGAAGATTGTATTCATTATATTAGCACGTTCAATTACAAGATGAACATTGTAATCATTATAATATCATGCTCAGATGCAAGATGAAGATTGTAATCGACATAATAGCATGTTCAGTTACAAGATGAACATTGTAATCATTGTAATAGCATGTTCAGTTACAAAGTGAACATTGTAATCATTATAAAAACATCATCAGTTGCAAGGTGAACATTGTAATCAGTATACAAGCATGCTCAGTTGCAAAATGGACATTGTAATCATTACAATAGCATATTCAGTTACAAGATGAACATTGTAATCATTATTATAGCATATGTATTTACAAGATGAACATTGTAATCCTTATAAAAACATCATCAGTTACAAGGTGAACATTGTAATCAGTATAAAAGCATGCTCAGTTGCAAAATGGACATTGTAATCATTACATTAGCATATTCAGTTACAAGATGAATACTGTAATCATTAAAATAACATCATCAGTTACAAAATGAACATTGTATTCATTATATTAGCACGTTCAATTACAAGATGAACATTGTAATCATTATAATATCATGCTCAGTTGCAAGATGAAGATTGTAATCGACATAATAGCATGTTTTTTTAAAAGATGAACATTGTAATCATTATAATAGCATGTTCAGTTACAAAGTGAACATTATAATCCTTATAATTGCATGTTCAGTTACAAGATGAACATTGTAATCATTATAAAAACATCATCAGTTGCAAGGTGAACATTGTAATCAGTATACAAGCATGCTCAGTTGCAAAATGGACATTGTAATGATTACAATAGCATATTCAGTTACAAGATGAACATTGTAATCATTATAATAATGTGCTCAGTTACAAGGTGAACATTGTCATCATTACAATAACCTGCTCAGTTACAAGATGAACATTGTAATCATTATAAAAACATGCCCAGTTACAAGATGAACATTGTAATAGTTAAATTAGCATGTTCAGTTACGAAGTGAACATTGTAATCATTATAATAGCATGCTCAGTTGCAAGATAAACATTGTTAGCATCTTAATATCCTTTTCAGTTACAAGATGAAGATTGTAACCGACATAATAGCATGTTCAGTTACAAGATGAACATTGTAATCATTGTAATAGCATGTTCAGTTACAAAGTAAACATTGTAATCATTATAATAGCGTCAACTGTTACAAAATCATCATTGTAATCAATAAAATAGCATGCTCAGTTACAAAATGAATATTGCAATTATTATATTAGCATATTTTTTTACAAGATGAACAATGTAATCTTTATTATAGCATATGTAGTTACAAGATGAACATTGTAATCATTATAAAAACATCATCAGTTGCAAGGTGAACATTGTAATCAGTATAAAAGCATGCTCAGATGCAAAATAGACATTGTAATCATTAGATTAGCATATTCATTTACAAGATGAATATTGTAATCATTATAATAACATCATCAGTTACAAAATAAACATTGTATTCATTATATTAGCACGTTCAATTACAAGATGAATATTGTAATCATTATAAAAGCATGTTCAGTTACAAGGTGAACATTGTAATCAATATAAAAACATCATCAGTTGCAAGGTGAACATTGTAATCATTATAAAAACATGCTCAGTTACAAGATGAACATTGAAATCATTATAATAGCATGTTCAGTTACAAGGTGGACATTGTAATCAGTATAAAAGCATGCTCAGTTGCAAAATAGACATTATAATCATTGCATTAGCATATTCAGTTACAAGATGAATATTTTAATCATTATAATACCATCATCAGTTACAAAATGAACATTGTATTCATTATATTAGCACGTTCAATTACAAGATGAACATTGTAATCATTATAAAAGCATGTTCAGTTACAAGGTGAACATTGTAATCATTATAAAAACATGTTCAGTTACAAGATGAACATTGAAATCATTATAATAGCATGTTCAGTTACAAGGTGGACATTGTAATCAGTATAAAAGCATGCTCAGTTGCAAAATGGACATTGTAATCATTACATTAGCATATTCAGTTACAAGATGAATTCTGTAATAATTATAATAACATTATCAGTTACAAAATGAACATTGTATACATTATATTAGCACGTTCAATTACAAAGTAAATATTGTAATCATTATAAGAGCGTCATCAGTTGCAAGGTGAACATTGTAATCACTATACAAGCATGCTCAGTTGCAAAATGGACATTGTAATCATTACAATAGCATATTTAGTTACAAGATGAACATTGTAATCAATATAATAATGTGCTCAGTTACAAGGTGAACATTGTAATCATTACAATAGCGTGCTCAGTTACAAGATGAACATTGTAATCATTTTAATAGCATGTTCAGTTACAGGATGAACATTGTAATAATTTAATAGCGTGTTCAGTTACAAAATGAACATTGAAATCATTATAATAGAATGTTCAGTGCCAAGATGAACATTGCAATCATTATAATAGCATATTCAGTTACAAGATGAACATTGAAATCATTATAATAGCATGTTCAGTTACAAGGTGGACATTGTAATCAGTATAAAAGCATGCTCAGTTGCAAAATGGACATTGTAATCATTACATTAGCATATTCAGTTACAAGATGAATATTGTAATCATTATAATAACATCATCAGTTACAAAATGAACATTGTATTCATTTTATTAGCACGTTCAATTACAAGATGAACATTGTAATCATTATAAAAACATCATCAGTTGCAAGGTGAACATTGTAATCACTATACAAGCATGCTCAGTTGCAAAATGGACATTGTAATCATTACAATAGCATATTTAGTTACAAGATGAACATTGTAATCAATATAATAATGTGCTCAGTTACAAGGTGAACATTGTAATCATTGCAATAGCGTGCTCAGTTACAAGATGAACATTGTAATCATTTTAATAGCATGTTCAGTTACAGGATGAACATTGTAATAATTTAATAGCGTGTTCAGTTACAAAATGAACATTGAAATCATTATAATAGAATGTTCAGTGCCAAGATGAACATTGCAATCATTATAATAGCATATTCAGTTACAAGATGAACATTATAATAACCTAATACCGTGTTCAGTTACAAAATGAACATTAAAATTATTATAATAGCACGTTCAGTGACAAGGTGAACATTTAAATCATTATATTAGCATGCTCAGTTACAAGGTGAACATTGTAATCATTATAATAGCGTCAACGGTTACAAAATCATTATTGTAATCACTATAATATCATGCTCAGTTACAAAATGAATATTGCAATCATTATATTAGCATATTTCATTACAAGATGAACATTGTAATCGTTATTATAGCATATGTAGTTACAAGATGAACATTGTAATCAGTAAAAAGCATGTTCAGTTGCAAAATGAACATTGTAATCATTATATTAGCCTGTTCAGTTACAAGATAAACATTGTAATCATAATAACAGCATGGTCAGTTACAAGATGAACATTGTAATCATTGTAATAGCATGCTCAGTTACAAGATGAACATTGTAATCATTATAATAGCATATTCGGTTACAGGATGAACATTGCAATAACCTAATACCGTGTTCAGTTACAAAATGAACATTAAAACTATTATAATATCACTTTCAGTGACATGGTGAACATTGTAATCATTATAATAGCATGTTCAGTTACAAGGTGATTTTTGTAATTACTATAATAGCATGGTCAGTTACAAGACACCCTTTGTAATTATTATAATAGCATCTTCAGTTACAAGATAAACATTGTAATCATTATTTTAGCACGTTTAGTTAAAACGTGAGGATTGTAATCGATATAATAGCATGTTCTGCTACAAGATAAATATTGTAATTATTGTAATGGCATTTTCATTTACAAGGTGAACATTGTAATCATTATAATAACATGTTCACTTACAAGATGAACATTGTAATCATTATATTAGGACGTTCAGTTACAAGATGAACATTGTAATCATTATAATAGCATGTTCAGTTACAAAATGAACATTGTAATTATTATAATATCATGCTTAGTTACAAGATGAACATTGTTATCAGTATAATAGCATGTTCAGTTACAACATAAACATTGTAATCATTATAATAGCATGCTCAATTACAAGATGAACATTGTAATCAGTATAATAGCATGCTCAGTTACAAATTTAACAATGTAATCATTATACTAGTATGCTCAGTTACAAGATGAACATTGTAATCATTATAATAACATGTTCAGTTACCAGAGAGAACGACGTTAAAACCCAAGCACTCACTCAGTTACCAGATGAACATTGTAATCATTATATTAGGACGTTCAGTTACAAGATGAACATTGTAATCAATATAATAGCATATTCAGTTACAAAATGAACATTGTAATCATTATACTAGTATGCCCAGTTACAAGATGAACATTGTAATCAGTATAATAGCATGCTCAGTTACAAGATGAACATTGTAATCATTATAATAGCATGTTCAGTTACCAGATGAACATTGTAAGAATTATTTTTAGAATAAATCGCTTCCAAACTCTGGTATATTCACCTTAGTTTAACTAAACGCCATCATATCGTATTTAAGTTAATTACATGTAATATTGTAATAGGCATGTTCTTAAGTCAAGTGGCCCTTTGTTTAGCCTTTTAAAACGGAAACTACAGGTATGCACATTTAAGAGAACTTATGTTTGTCCTTTTTTAAAACCATTTTCTTCATTCCTCAATGAAAAATACATGCATTGTTTCGCACCCCTATTTGCAGCGTACTGGCAATGGGCCAAATGTGTAGAATACGATATCTGTGAAATTAATCTGACTGCAATAAGATCAGAAAATTCGACCCCAATTCTTTGATGGTTTCTCTACGGTTCTTCTATATCGGGACTAGTCTTGCTGACAATGGTAACTCATGCTCGTCGGCAGGTACACGTACGTTAATGAGATCAATAACTTTGTCTCTTTCTTTCAGGACAAATATGTACCTTATTAAACTAACGGTTTTGACAGATAAATGTAACAGCTCTGTGATCTCATCATGTTAGAAATGAAATAAAAAATGCGATATAGACGTACTTGAGCTCCTAATATGTTTTTTCCAGAGTGCTTACGGTGGACTTCGTTTGGATTCTGTGAGGGTTTTGATAGGTCTGTTATATGTTAATTGTGGATTACTGAAAACTCGCACCACTAATATTATATGTACAAACATGTATGCTTAAAGCCTTCCTTTCACTAGGAAATAAAATAGCCTGAGTAGGAGCCTTGTCAGGTGGGGTTATGTATGGGAGGACTAAGGTTTGCCTGAAGTGAAAGACATAGGTACAGTAAATGGCGCAGAGACATACATGTCTTTACAAATAAATGTTATCTGATCGTCAGTTGCACAGACCGGCCCGGATAGCACAGTTGGTAGAGCGTCCGCTTCGGGACCGGTAGATCCAGGATCAATCCTTGGTCGAGTCACACCTAAGACTTTAAAAGAGGAAGTTGTAACTTCCTCGTTTGGCGTTCAGCATGAAGGGGATAGTGCAACGACTGGTTGACCCGTTTCAGTATAATGGCTCGGGCGGGGCGGCTTACTTGCCTTCGGTAAGTCGTCTCAGTGATGCAGCACTAAATAAAAGAGCGGTGAAAATCCGTCCTCCTGCAACAAGGAGGCACATTACACGTGCATGCACCCTAATGATTCCTTCGTCGTCATATGACTGAAAAATTGTTGAGTACGACGTTAAACCCCAAGCACTCACTCACTCACTCAGTTGCACAGCGACATACATGTCTATACAGAAAAATGCTATCTGATCGCAGTCAGTGTAAAATTCCTGACGGTGTTTACTGTGCAGCAGAGATTCAGGATGGTGCTTACTGTGTAGCAGAGTTTCAGGATGGTATTTACTGTGCAGCAGAGATTCAGGATGGTGTTTACGGTGCAACAGAGATTCAGTATGGTGTTAATTGATTTAATCAACGATTCAGGAAAACACAGTGATCCAGGTTTAGAAGCTGCCTGACTTCAGGTTATATTAATATCTTGAAGTAATGATACTTCGTTGCTTGAAACCATTTAAACATCCGAATTCCACTGACTCTGTCAACACGCTGGATGAAAGAATAAATTGGAGTGAAATCAGTTAGAGAAACACATGATTTTCTATCGGCCTCACAACGTTTTACATTTTACTTACTTATTTAATTTTTGTTTGAGGAGGGCCTCAGTTACCGAGGGGGTCAGCACGCCATCGCCCTGCAATGGGCTTCCAACCGATGCGGTCGCTGTGAGTTCAAGTCCAGCTCAGGCTGGCTGCCTCTTTTTGCCGTCCATGAGGAGGTCTTCTGGCAACCTGCGGGTAGTCGTGGGTTTCCCCCAGTACACCAAATAAATAAATAAATAATGTTACGACCCAAACTGTCTGTATTATAAAGAGATGGCTTGTTCGAAATACACGACAGTTTAGCCGCACAAAAAAGTAACCAAAACCAGCAGATTTTATTTTTCAACAATTTATTACATTTAACAGGAACAGATAACAAGACTTTTACAAGAGCTAAAATACTTAAGTTTAACAAGAAATGATAGCAATATCTATACAAATACTAAAGTACTTACACAATGCTGAAAAATGCACAGAGGCAATATTTACAAGAGCGAAAGTCCACAGTATAACTGAGTGTATGACGACATATACACAAAATTCCACAGACAGGGTCCGTGTACTAATAAGCACTGTGTACACAAGAGCACAAATTAAGCCTTTGAAGCCTTTGTTGCTAACTAGATAGCGTTTTAGATCTCTTGAAATGACACCTGAAAGGTTTGATTCAATTGTTGTGTAACAGTAATCACCGAATGACTGGATGATTGGGTTTGACGTCACATTGTAATGCAAGTATGAAAGAAAGATTCAAAGGTTGAAAGCAATCACTGCGCGGTGTTACTTAAAAATCAGGTTGCCTTACACCTGTCAAGGCACGGGATACCACGGATTGCAGATAGTTCTCTGCTGATTTATTTTCATATTTTTTTGTCGATTGTTGAGAAACCTTGCTATAAGGACTGAAAAGAGAAACGATCATAAAAGCTGCGGGGCCAAGTGTTCTCTGTAATCCCACATGGAACACTGGGGTTAGAGCTGATTTCCTAGCTGGCACCATCTTTTAAGTGCCAATATTGAGAAATGCCTTCTATTTCTTCTCAACGATCAACGGTACAAAGATGCAGTTTGGACCTAATACACGCTAAAATGCTCATCTTATCCCCACACATTATCCAGACTAAATCTTTCATTTTTCCCCTCAGCTGAAATAGACTAAATCCAGTTAAAGAGACTCGTGTTTTATAATAGCATGCTCAGTTACAAGATAAACATTGTAATCATTATATTAGCATGCTCAGTTACAAGGTGAACATTGTAATCATTATATTAGCACGCTCAGTTACAAGGTAAACATTGTAATCATTACAATAGAAAGCTCAGTTACAAGATGAAAATTGTAATCATAATAGCATGTTCAGTTACAAGATGAACATTGTAATCATTATAATAGCACGTTCAATTACAAGATGAACATTGTAATTATTATAATAATGTGGTCAGTTACAAGGTGAACATTGTAATCATTACAATAGCGTGCTCAGTTACAAGGTGAACATTGTAATCATTATAAAAACATGCCCTGTTACAAGATGAACATTGTAATAGTTATAATAGCATGTTCAGTTACGAAGTGAACATTGTAATCCATATAATAGCATGCTCAGTTGCAAGATAAACATTGTAATCATTATAATATCATTTTCAGTTACAAGATGAAGATTGTAATCGACATAATAGCATGTTCAGTTACAAAATGAACATTGTCATCATTAAAATAGCATGTTCAGTTACAAGGTGAACATTGTAATCATTATAAAAACATGCTCAGTTACAAGATGAACACTGTAATCATTATAATAGCATGTTCAGTTACAAGGTGGACATTGTAATCAGTATAAAAGCATGCTCAGTTGCAAAATGGACATTGTAATCCTTACATTAGCATATTCAGTTACAAGATGAATATTGTAATTATTATAATAACATCATCAGTTACAAAATGAACATTGTATTCATTATATTAGCACGTTCAATTACCAGATGAACATTGTAATCATTATATTAATGTGCTCAGTTACAAGGTGAACATTGGAATCATTACAATAGCGTGCTCAGTTACAAGATGAACATTGTAATCATTATAAAAACATGCCCAGTTACAAGATGAACATTGTAATAGTTATAATAGCATGTTCAGTTACGAAGAGAACATTGTAATCATTATAATAGCATGCTCAGTTGCAAGATAAACATTGTAATCATTATAATATCATTTTCAGTTACAAGATGAACATTGTAATCGACATAATAGCATGTTAAAATACAAGATAAAGATTGTAATCATTGTAATAGCATGTTCAGTTACAAAGTAAACATTGTAATCATTATAATAGCGTCAACGGTTACAAAATCATCATTGTAATTAATATAATAGCATGCTCAGTTACAAAATGAATATTGCAATTATTATATTAGCATATTTCATTACAAGATGAACATTGTAATCACTATTATAGCATATGTAGTTACAAGATGAACATTGTAATCATTATAAAAACATCATCAGTTACAAGGTGAAAATTGTAATCAGTATAAAAGCATGCTCAGTTGCAAAATGTACATTGTAATCATTACATTAGCATATTCACTTACAAGATGAATATTGTAATCATTATAATAACATCATCAGTTACAAAAAAACATTGTATTCATTATATTAGCACGTTTAATTACAAAATGAACATTGTAATCATTATAAAAGCATGTTCAGTTACAAGATGAACATTGTAATCATTATAAAACATCATCAGTTACAAGGTGAACATTGTAATCAGTATAAAAGCCTGCTCAGTTGCAAAATGGACATTGTAATTATTACATTAGCATATTCACTTACAAGATGAACATTGTAATTATTATAATAACATCATCAGTTACAAAATGTACATTGTATTCATTATTTTAGCACGTTCAATTACAAGATGAACATTGTAATCATTATAAAAGCATGTTCAGTTACAAGGTGAACATTGTAATCATTATAAAGACATGCTCAGTTACAAGATGAACATTGTAATCATTATAATAGCATGTTCAGTTACAAGGTGGACATTGTAATCAGTATAAAAGCATGCTCAGTTGCAAAATGGACATTGTAATCATTACATTAGCATATTCAGTTACAAGATGAATACTGTAATCATTATAATAACATCATCAGTTACAAAATGAACATTGTATTTATTATATTAGCACGTCCAATTACAAGATGAACATTGTAGTCATTATAATATCATGCTCAGTTGCAAGATGAAGATTGTAATTGACATAATAGCATGTTCAGTTACAAGATGAACATTGTAATCATTGTAATAGCATGTTCAGTTACAAAGTGAACATTGTAATCCTTATAATTGCATGTTCAGTTACAAGATGAACATTGTAATCATTATAAAAACATCATCAGTTGCAAGGTGAACATTGTAATCAGTATACAAGCATGCTCAGTTGCAAAATGGACATTGTAATTATTACAATAGCATATTCAGTTGCAAGATGAACATTGTAATCATTATAAAAATGGGCTCAGTTACAAGGTGAACATTGTAATTATTACAATAGCGTGTTCAGTTACAAGATGAACATTGTAATCATTATAATAGCATGTTCAGTTACAAGGTGGACATTGTAATCAGTATAAAAGCATGCTCAGTTGCAAAATGGACATTGTAATCATTACATTAGCATATTCAGTTACAAGATGAATACTGTAATCATTATAATAACATCATCAGTTACAAAATGAACATTGTATTTATTATATTAGCACGTCCAATTACAAGATGAACATTGTAGTCATTATAATATCATGCTCAGTTGCAAGATGAAGATTGTAATTGACATAATAGCATGTTCAGTTACAAGATGAACATTGTAATCATTGTAATAGCATGTTCAGTTACAAAGTGAACATTGTAATCCTTATAATTGCATGTTCAGTTACAAGATGAACATTGTAATCATTATAAAAACATCATCAGTTGCAAGGTGAACATTGTAATCAGTATACAAGCATGCTCAGTTGCAAAATGGACATTGTAATTATTACAATAGCATATTCAGTTGCAAGATGAACATTGTAATCATTATAAAAATGGGCTCAGTTACAAGGTGAACATTGTAATTATTACAATAGCGTGTTCAGTTACAAGATGAACATTGTAATCATTATAATAGCATGTTCAGTTACTAGATTACCATTGTAATAATTTAATAGCGTGTTCAGTTACAAAATGAACATTGAAATCATTATAATAGAATGTTCATTGGCAAGATGAACATTGTAATCATTATAATAGCATATTCAGTTACAAGATGAACATTATAATAACCTAATACCGTGTTCATTTACAAAATGAACATTAAAATTATTAAAATAGCACGTTCAGTGACAAAATGATCATTAAAATTATTATAATAGCATGCTCAGTTACAAGGTGAACATTGTAATCATTATAATAGCGTCAACGGTTACAAGATCAACATTGTAAAAGTTAAAATAGCGTGTTCAGATACAAAATGAACATTGAAATTATTATAATAGAATGTTCAGTGGCAAGATAAACATTGTAATCATTATAATAGCATATTCAGTTACAAGATGAACATTATAATAACCTAATACCGTGTTCATTTACAAAATGAACATTAAAATTATTAAAATAGCACGTTCAGTGACAAAATGATCATTAAAATTATTATAATAGCATGCTCAGTTACAAGGTGAACATTGTAATCATTATAATAGCGTCAACGGTTACAAGATGAACATTGTAAAAGTTAAAATAGCATGTTCAGTTACGAAGTGAACATTATAATCATTATAATAGCATGCTCAGTTGCAAGATAAACATTGTAATCATTATAATATCATTTTCAGTTACAAGATGAAAATTGTAATCGACATAATAGCATGTTTAGTTGCATGATGAACATTGTAATCATTGTAATAGCATGTTCAGTTACAAAGTAAACATTGTAATCATTATAATAGCCTTAACGGTTACAAAATCATCATTGTAATCAATATAATAGCATGCACAGTTACAAAATGAATATTTCAATCATTATATTAGCATATTTCACAACAAGATGAACATTGTAATCATTATTATAGCATATGTAGTTACAAGATGAACACTGTAATCATTATAAAAACATCATCAGTTACAAGGTGGACATTGTAATCAGTGTAAAACCATGCTCAGTTGCAAAATGGACATTGTAATCATTACATTAGCATGTTCAGTTACAAGATGAACATTGTAATCATTATAATATCATGCTCAGTTGCAAGATGAAGATTGTAATCGAGATAATAGCATGTTCAGTTACAAGATGAACATTGTAATCATTGTAATAGCATGTTCAGTTACAAAGTGAACATTGTAATTAGTATACAAGCATGCTCAGTTGCAAAATGGACATTGTAATCATTACAATAGCATATTCAGTTACAAGATGAACATTGTAATCATTATAATAATGTGCTCCGTTACAAGGTGAACATTGGAATCATTACAATAGCGTGCTCAGTTACAAGATGATCATTGTAATCATTAAAAAAACATGCCCAGTTACAAGATGAACATTGTAAAAGGTATAATATCATGTTCAGTTACGAAGTGAACATTGTAATCATTACAAAAGCATGCTCAGTTGCATGATAAACATTGTAATCATTAAAATATCATTTTCAGTTAAAAGATGAAGATTGTAATCGACATAATAGCATGTTCAGTTACAAGATAAACATTGTAATCATTGTAATAGCATGTTCAGTTACAAAGTAAACATTGTAATTATTATATTAGCGTCAACTGTTACAAAATCATCATTGTAATCAATATAATAGTATGCTCAGTTACAAAATGAATATTGCAATTATTATATTAGCATATTTCATTACAAGATGAACATTGTAATCATTATTATAGCATATGTAGTTACAAGATAAACATTGTAATCATTTTAAAAACATCATCAGTTACAAGGTGAACATTGTAATCAGTATAAAAGCATACTCAGTTGCAAAATGGACATTGTAATCATTATAATCATATTCACTTACAAGATGAATATTGTAATCATTATAATAACATCATCAGTTACAAAATAAACATTGTATTCATTATATTAGCACGTTCAATTACAAGATGAACATTGTAATCATTATAAACAGCATGTTCAGTTGCAAGGTGAACATTGTAATCATTATAAAAACATGCTCAGTTACAAGATGAACATTGTAATCATTATAATAGCATGTTCAGTTACAAGGTGGACATTGTAATCAGTATAAAAGCATGCTCAGTTGCAAAATGGACATTGTAATCATTACATTAGCATATTCACTTACAAGATGAACATTGTAATTATTATAATAACATCATCAGTTACAAAATGAACATTGTATTCATTATATTAGCACGTTAAACTACAAGATGAACATTGTAATCATTATAATATCATGCTCAGTTTCAAGATGAAGATTGTAATCGACATAATAGCATGTTCAGTTACAAGATGAACATTGTAATCATTGTAATAGCATGTTCAGTTACAAAGTGAACATTGTAATCCTTATAATTGCATGTTCAGTTACAAGATGAACATTGTAATCATTATAAAAACATCATCAGTTGCAAGGTGAACATTGTTATCAGTATACAAGCATGCTCAGTTGCAAAATGGACAGTGTAATCATTACAATAGCATATTCAGTTACATGATGAACATTGTAATCATTATAATAATGTGCTCAGTTACAAGGTGAACATTGTAATCATTACAATAGAGTGCTCAGTTACAAGATGAACATTGTAATCATTATAAAAACATCATCAGTTACAAGGTGAACATTGTAATCAGTATAAAAGCATACTCAGTTGCAAAATGGACATTGTAATCATTACATTAGCATATTCACTTACAAGATGAATATTGTAATCATTATAATAACATCATCAGTTACAAAATAAACATTGTATTCATTATATTAGCACGTTCAATTACAAGATGAACATTGTAATCATTATAAAAGCATGTTTAGTTGCAAGGTGAACATTGTAATCATTATAAAAACATGCTCAGTTACAAGATTAACATTGAAGTCATTATAATAGCATGTTCAGTTACAAGGTGGACATTGTAATCAGTATAAAAGCATGCTCAGTTGGAGAATGGACATTATAATTATTACATTAGCATATTCAGTTACAAGATGAATATTGTAATCATTATAATAACATCATCAGTTACAAAATGAACATTGTATTCATTATATTAGCACGTTCAATTACAAGATGATCATTGTAATCATTATAATATCATGCTCAGTTGCAAGATGAATATTGTAATCGACATAATAGCATGTTCAGTTACAAGATGAACATTGTAATCATTGTAATAGCATGTTCAGTTACAAAGTGAACATTGTAATCCTTATAATTGCATGTTCAGTTACCAGATGAACATTGTAATCATTATAAAAACATCATCAGTTGCAAGGTGAACATTGTAATCCGTATACAAGCATGCTCAGTTGCAAAATGGACATTGTAATCATTACAATAGCATATTCAGGTACAAGATGATGTTGTAATCATTATAATAATGTGCTCAGTTACAAGGTGAACATTGTAATCATTACAATATCGTGCTCAGTTACAATATGAACATTGTAATAATTTAATAGCGTGTTCAGTTACAAAATGAACATTGAAACCATTATAAGAGAATGTTCAGTGCCAAGATAAACATTGCAATCATTATAATAGCATATTCAGTTACAAGATGAACATTATAATAACCTAATACTGTGTTCAGTTACAAAATGAACATTAAAATTGTGATAATAGCACGTTCAGTGACAAGGTGAACATTTAAATCATTATAATAGCATGCTCAGTTACAAGGTGAACATTGTAATCATTATAATAGCGTCAACTGTTACAAAATCATCATTGTAATCAATATAATAGCATGCCTAGTTACAAAATGAATATTGCAATTATTATATTAGCATATTTCATTACAAGATGAACATTGTAATCATTATTATAGCATATGTAGTTATAAGATGAGCATTGTAATCAGTATAAAAGCATGTTCTGTTGCAAAATGAACATTGTAATCATTATTTTAGCATGTTCAGTTACAAGATGAACATTGTAATCATAATAACAGCATGGTCAGTTACAAGATGAACACTGTAATCATTGTAATAGCATGCTCAGTTACAAGATGAACATTGTAATCATTATTATAGCATATTCGGTTACAGGATGAACATTGCAATAACCTAATACCGTGTTCAGTTACAAAATGAACATTAAAACTATTATAATATCACTTTCAGTGACATGGTGAACATTGTAATCATTATAATAGCATGTTCAGTTACGAGGTGATTATTGTAATTACTAGAATAGCACGTTCAGTTACAAGACACCCTTTGTAATTATTATAATAGCATCTTCAGTTACAAGATAAACATTGTAATCATTATATTAGCACGTTTAGTTGAAACGTGAGGATTGTAATTGATATAATAGCATGTTCAGTTACAAGATAAATATTTTAGTTATTGTAATGGCATGTTCATTTACAAGGTGAACATTGTAATCATTATAATAACATGTTTACTTACAAGATGATCATTGTAATCATCATATTAGGACGTTCAGTTACAAGGTGAACATTTAAATCATTATAATAGCATGCTCAGTTACAAGGTGAACATTGTAATCATTATAATAGCGTCAACTGTTACAAAATCATCATTGTAATCAATATAATAGCATGCCTAGTTACAAAATGAATATTGCAATTATTATATTAGCATATTTCATTACAAGATGAACATTGTAATCATTATTATAGCATATGTAGTTATAAGATGAGCATTGTAATCAGTATAAAAGCATGTTCTGTTGCAAAATGAACATTGTAATCATTATTTTAGCATGTTCAGTTACAAGATGAACATTGTAATCATAATAACAGCATGGTCAGTTACAAGATGAACACTGTAATCATTGTAATAGCATGCTCAGTTACAAGATGAACATTGTAATCATTATTATAGCATATTCGGTTACAGGATGAACATTGCAATAACCTAATACCGTGTTCAGTTACAAAATGAACATTAAAACTATTATAATATCACTTTCAGTGACATGGTGAACATTTAAATCATTATAATAGCATGTTCAGTTACGAGGTGATTATTGTAATTACTAGAATAGCACGTTCAGTTACAAGACACCCTTTGTAATTATTATAATAGCATCTTCAGTTACAAGATAAACATTGTAATCATTATATTAGCACGTTTAGTTGAAACGTGAGGATTGTAATTGATATAATAGCATGTTCAGTTACAAGATAAATATTTTAGTTATTGTAATGGCATGTTCATTTACAAGGTGAACATTGTAATCATTATAATAACATGCTTACTTACAAGATGATCATTGTAATCATCATATTAGGACGTTCAGTTACAAGATGAACATTGTAATTATTATAAAAGCATGTTCACTTACTAAATGAACATTGTAATTATTATAATATCATGCTTAGTTACAAGATGAACATTGTTATCAGTATAATAGCATGTTCAATAACAACATAAACATTGTAATCATTATAATAGCATGCTCAATTACAAGATGAACATTGTAATCAGTATAATAGCATGCTCAGTTACAAAATTAACAATGTAATCATTATACTAGTATGCTCAGTTACAAGATGAACATTGTAATCATTATAATAACATGTTCAGTTACCAGAGAGAACGACGTTAAGACCCAAGCACTCACTCAGTTACCAGATGAACATTGTAATCATTATATTAGGATGTTCAGTTACAAGATGAACATTGTAATCAATATAATAGCATATTCAGTTACAAAGTGAACATTGTAATCGACATAATAGCATGTTTAGTTACAAAATGAACATTGTAATCATTATACTAGTATGCCCAGTTACAAGATGAACATTGTTATCAGTATAATGGCATGTTCAGTTACAACATGAACATTGTAATCATTATAATAGCATGTTCAGTTACAAGATGAACATTGTAATCAGTATAATAGCATGCTCAGTTACAAAATTAATATTGTAATTATTATAATAGCGTCAACGGTTACAAAATCATCATTGTAATAAATATAATAGCATGCTCAGTTACAAAATTAATATTGCAGTTACTATATTAGCATATTTCATTACAAGATGAACATTGTAATCAGTATTATAGCATATGTAGTTACAAGATGAACATTGTAATCATTATAAAAACATCATCAGTGACAAGGTGAACATTGCAATCAGTATAAAAGCATTGTCAGTTGCAAAATGGACATTGTAATCATTACATTAGCATATTAACTTACAAGATGAATATTGTAATCATTATAATAACATCATCAGTTACAAACAAACATTGTATTCATTATATTAGCACGTTCAATTACAAGATGAACATTGTAATCTTTATAAAAGCATGTTCAGTTACAAGGTGAACATTGTAATCATTATAAAAACATGCTCAGTTACTAGATGAACATTTAAATCATTATAATAGCATGTTCAGTTACAAGGTGGACATTTTAATCAGTATAAAAGCATGCTCAGTTGCAAAATGGACATTGTAATCATTACATTAGCATATTCAGTTACAAGATGAATACTGTAACATTATAATAACATCATCAGTTACAAAATGAACATTGTATTCATTATATTAGCACGTTCAATTACAAGATGAACATTGTAATCATTATAATATCATGCTCAGTTGCAAGATGAAGATTGTAATCGACATAATAGCATGTTCAGTTACAAGATGAACATTGTAATCATTGTAATAGCATGTTCAGTTACAAAGTGAACATTGTAATCGACATAATAGCATGTTTAGTTACAAGATGAACATTGTTATCATTGTAATAGCATGTTCAGTTACAAAGTGAACATTGTAATCGACATAATAGCATGTTCAGTTACAAGATGAACATTGTAATCATTATAAAAACATCATCAGTTGCAAGGTGAACATTGTAATTAGAATACAAGCATGCTCAGTTGCAAAATGGACATTGTAATCATTACAATAGCATATTTAGGTACAAGATGAACATTGTAATCATTATAATAATGTGCTCAGTTACAAGGTGAACATTGTAATCATTACAATAGGGTGCTCAGTTACAATATGAACATTGTAATCATTATAATAGCATGTTCAGTTACAGGATGAACATTGTAATAATTTAATAGCGTGTTCAGTTACAAAATGAACATTGAAACCATTATAAGAGAATGTTCAGTGCCAAGATAAACATTGCAATCATTATAATAGCATATTCAGTTACAAGATGAACATTATAATAACCTAATACTGTGTTCAGTTACAAAATGAACATTAAAATTGTTATAATAGCACGTTCAGTGACAAGGTGAACATTTAAATCATTATAATAGCATGCTCAGTTACAAGATGAACATTGTTATCAGTATAATAGCATGTTCAATAACAACATAAACATTGTAATCATTATAATAGCATGCTCAATTACAAGATGAACATTGTAATCATTATAATAACATGTTCAGTTACCAGAGAGAACGACGTTAAGACCCAAGCACTCACTCAGTTACCAGATGAACATTGTAATCATTATATTAGGATGTTCAGTTACAAGATGAACATTGTAATCAATATAATAGCATATTCAGTTACAAAGTGAACATTGTAATCGACATAATAGCATGTTTAGTTACAAAATGAACATTGTAATCATTATACTAGTATGCCCAGTTACAAGATGAACATTGTTATCAGTATAATGGCATGTTCAGTTACAACATGAACATTGTAATCATTATAATAGCATGTTCAGTTACAAGATGAACATTGTAATCAGTATAATAGCATGCTCAGTTACAAAATTAATATTGTAATTATTATAATAGCGTCAACGGTTACAAAATCATCATTGTAATAAATATAATAGCATGCTCAGTTACAAAATTAATATTGCAGTTACTATATTAGCATATTTCATTACAAGATGAACATTGTAATCAGTATTATAGCATATGTAGTTACAAGATGAACATTGTAATCATTATAAAAACATCATCAGTGACAAGGTGAACATTGCAATCAGTATAAAAGCATTGTCAGTTGCAAAATGGACATTGTAATCATTACATTAGCATATTAACTTACAAGATGAATATTGTAATCATTATAATAACATCATCAGTTACAAACAAACATTGTATTCATTATATTAGCACGTTCAATTACAAGATGAACATTGTAATCTTTATAAAAGCATGTTCAGTTACAAGGTGAACATTGTAATCATTATAAAAACATGCTCAGTTACTAGATGAACATTTAAATCATTATAATAGCATGTTCAGTTACAAGGTGGACATTTTAATCAGTATAAAAGCATGCTCAGTTGCAAAATGGACATTGTAATCATTACATTAGCATATTCAGTTACAAGATGAATACTGTAACATTATAATAACATCATCAGTTACAAAATGAACATTGTATTCATTATATTAGCACGTTCAATTACAAGATGAACATTGTAATCATTATAATATCATGCTCAGTTGCAAGATGAAGATTGTAATCGACATAATAGCATGTTCAGTTACAAGATGAACATTGTAATCATTGTAATAGCATGTTCAGTTACAAAGTGAACATTGTAATCGACATAATAGCATGTTTAGTTACAAGATGAACATTGTTATCATTGTAATAGCATGTTCAGTTACAAAGTGAACATTGTAATCGACATAATAGCATGTTCAGTTACAAGATGAACATTGTAATCATTATAAAAACATCATCAGTTGCAAGGTGAACATTGTAATTAGAATACAAGCATGCTCAGTTGCAAAATGGACATTGTAATCATTACAATAGCATATTTAGGTACAAGATGAACATTGTAATCATTATAATAATGTGCTCAGTTACAAGGTGAACATTGTAATCATTACAATAGGGTGCTCAGTTACAATATGAACATTGTAATCATTATAATAGCATGTTCAGTTACAGGATGAACATTGTAATAATTTAATAGCGTGTTCAGTTACAAAATGAACATTGAAACCATTATAAGAGAATGTTCAGTGCCAAGATAAACATTGCAATCATTATAATAGCATATTCAGTTACAAGATGAACATTATAATAACCTAATACTGTGTTCAGTTACAAAATGAACATTAAAATTGTTATAATAGCACGTTCAGTGACAAGGTGAACATTTAAATCATTATAATAGCATGCTCAGTTACAAGATGAACATTGTTATCAGTATAATAGCATGTTCAATAACAACATAAACATTGTAATCATTATAATAGCATGCTCAATTACAAGATGAACATTGTAATCATTATAATAACATGTTCAGTTACCAGAGAGAACGACGTTAAGACCCAAGCACTCACTCAGTTACCAGATGAACATTGTAATCATTATATTAGGATGTTCAGTTACAAGATGAACATTGTAATCAATATAATAGCATATTCAGTTACAAAGTGAACATTGTAATCGACATAATAGCATGTTTAGTTACAAAATGAACATTGTAATCATTATACTAGTATGCCCAGTTACAAGATGAACATTGTTATCAGTATAATGGCATGTTCAGTTACAACATGAACATTGTAATCATTATAATAGCATGTTCAGTTACAAGATGAACATTGTAATCAGTATAATAGCATGCTCAGTTACAAAATTAATATTGTAATTATTATAATAGCGTCAACGGTTACAAAATCATCATTGTAATAAATATAATAGCATGCTCAGTTACAAAATTAATATTGCAGTTACTATATTAGCATATTTCATTACAAGATGAACATTGTAATCAGTATTATAGCATATGTAGTTACAAGATGAACATTGTAATCATTATAAAAACATCATCAGTGACAAGGTGAACATTGCAATCAGTATAAAAGCATTGTCAGTTGCAAAATGGACATTGTAATCATTACATTAGCATATTAACTTACAAGATGAATATTGTAATCATTATAATAACATCATCAGTTACAAACAAACATTGTATTCATTATATTAGCACGTTCAATTACAAGATGAACATTGTAATCTTTATAAAAGCATGTTCAGTTACAAGGTGAACATTGTAATCATTATAAAAACATGCTCAGTTACTAGATGAACATTTAAATCATTATAATAGCATGTTCAGTTACAAGGTGGACATTTTAATCAGTATAAAAGCATGCTCAGTTGCAAAATGGACATTGTAATCATTACATTAGCATATTCAGTTACAAGATGAATACTGTAACATTATAATAACATCATCAGTTACAAAATGAACATTGTATTCATTATATTAGCACGTTCAATTACAAGATGAACATTGTAATCATTATAATATCATGCTCAGTTGCAAGATGAAGATTGTAATCGACATAATAGCATGTTCAGTTACAAGATGAACATTGTAATCATTGTAATAGCATGTTCAGTTACAAAGTGAACATTGTAATCGACATAATAGCATGTTTAGTTACAAGATGAACATTGTTATCATTGTAATAGCATGTTCAGTTACAAAGTGAACATTGTAATCGACATAATAGCATGTTCAGTTACAAGATGAACATTGTAATCATTATAAAAACATCATCAGTTGCAAGGTGAACATTGTAATTAGAATACAAGCATGCTCAGTTGCAAAATGGACATTGTAATCATTACAATAGCATATTTAGGTACAAGATGAACATTGTAATCATTATAATAATGTGCTCAGTTACAAGGTGAACATTGTAATCATTACAATAGGGTGCTCAGTTACAATATGAACATTGTAATCATTATAATAGCATGTTCAGTTACAGGATGAACATTGTAATAATTTAATAGCGTGTTCAGTTACAAAATGAACATTGAAACCATTATAAGAGAATGTTCAGTGCCAAGATAAACATTGCAATCATTATAATAGCATATTCAGTTACAAGATGAACATTATAATAACCTAATACTGTGTTCAGTTACAAAATGAACATTAAAATTGTTATAATAGCACGTTCAGTGACAAGGTGAACATTTAAATCATTATAATAGCATGCTCAGTTACAAGGTGAAAATTGTAATCATTATAATAGCGTCAACTGTTACAAAATCATCATTATAATCAATATAATAGCATGCCTAGTTGCAAAATGAATATTGCAATCATTATATTAGCATATTTCATTACAAGATGAACATTGTAATCATTATTATAGCATATGTAGTTATAAGATGAGCATTGTAATCAGTATAAAAGCATGTTCTGTTGCAAAATGAACATTGTAATCATTATTTTAGCATGTTCAGTTACAAGATGAACATTGTAATCATAATAACAGCATGGTCAGTTACAAGATGAACACTGTAATCATTGTAATAGCATGTTCAGTTACTAGATTACCATTGTAATAATTTAATAGCGTGTTCAGTTACAAAATGAACATTGAAATCATTATAATAGAATGTTCATTGGCAAGATGAACATTGTAATCATTATAATAGCATATTCAGTTACAAGATGAACATTATAATAACCTAATACCGTGTTCATTTACAAAATGAACATTAAAATTATTAAAATAGCACGTTCAGTGACAAAATGATCATTAAAATTATTATAATAGCATGCTCAGTTACAAGGTGAACATTGTAATCATTATAATAGCGTCAACGGTTACAAGATGAACATTGTAAAAGTTAAAATAGCATGTTCAGTTACGAAGTGAACATTATAATCATTATAATAGCATGCTCAGTTGCAAGATAAACATTGTAATCATTATAATATCATTTTCAGTTACAAGATGAAAATTGTAATCGACATAATAGCATGTTTAGTTGCATGATGAACATTGTATTCATTGTAATAGCATGTTCAGTTACAAAGTAAACATTGTAATCATTATAATAGCCTTAACGGTTACAAAATCATCATTGTAATCAATATAATAGCATGCACAGTTACAAAATGAATATTGCAATCATTATATTAGCATATTTCATAACAAGATGAACATTGTAATCATTATTATAGCATATGTAGTTACAAGATGAACACTGTAATCATTATAAAAACATCATCAGTTACAAGGTGGACATTGTAATCAGTGTAAAACCATGCTCAGTTGCAAAATGGACATTGTAATCATTACATTAGCATGTTCAGTTACAAGATGAACATTGTAATCATTATAATATCATGCTCAGTTGCAAGATGAAGATTGTAATCGAGATAATAGCATGTTCAGTTACAAGATGAACATTGTAATCATTGTAATAGCATGTTCAGTTACAAAGTGAACATTGTAATTAGTATACAAGCATGCTCAGTTGCAAAATGGACATTGTAATCATTACAATAGCATATTCAGTTACAAGATGAACATTGTAATCATTATAATAATGTGCTCCGTTACAAGGTGAACATTGGAATCATTACAATAGCGTGCTCAGTTACAAGATGATCATTGTAATCATTAAAAAAACATGCCCAGTTACAAGATGAACATTGTAAAAGGTATAATATCATGTTCAGTTACGAAGTGAACATTGTAATCATTACAAAAGCATGCTCAGTTGCATGATAAACATTGTAATCATTAAAATATCATTTTCAGTTAAAAGATGAAGATTGTAATCGACATAATAGCATGTTCAGTTACAAGATGAACATTGTAATCATTGTAATAGCATGTTCAGTTACAAAGTAAACATTGTAATTATTATATTAGCGTCAACTGTTACAAAATCATCATTGTAATCAATATAATAGTATGCTCAGTTACAAAATGAATATTGCAATTATTATATTAGCATATTTCATTACAAGATGAACATTGTAATCATTATTATAGCATATGTAGTTACAAGATAAACATTGTAATCATTTTAAAAACATCATCAGTTACAAGGTGTACATTGTAATCAGTATAAAAGCATACTCAGTTGCAAAATGGACATTGTAATCATTATAATCATATTCACTTACAAGATGAATATTGTAATCATTATAATAACATCATCAGTTACAAAATAAACATTGTATTCATTATATTAGCACGTTCAAATACAAGATGAACATTGTAATCATTATAAACAGCATGTTCAGTTGCAAGGTGAACATTGTAATCATTATAAAAACATGCTCAGTTACAAGATGAACATTGTAATCATTATAATAGCATGTTCAGTTACAAGGTGGACATTGTAATCAGTATAAAAGCATGCTCAGTTGCAAAATGGACATTGTAATTATTACATTAGCATATTCACTTACAAGATGAACATTGTAATTATTATAATAACATCATCAGTTACAAAATGAACATTGTATTCATTATATTAGCACGTTAAACTACAAGATGAACATTGTAATCATTATAATATCATGCTCAGTTTCAAGATGAAGATTGTAATCGACATAATAGCATGTTCAGTTACAAGATGAACATTGTAATCATTGTAATAGCATGTTCAGTTACAAAGTGAACATTGTAATCCTTATAATTGCATGTTCAGTTACAAGATGAACATTGTAATCATTATAAAAACATCATCAGTTGCAAGGTGAACATTGTTATCAGTATACAAGCATGCTCAGTTGCAAAATGGACAGTGTAATCATTACAATAGCATATTCAGTTACATGATGAACATTGTAATCATTATAATAATGTGCTCAGTTACAAGGTGAACATTGTAATCATTACAATAGAGTGCTCAGTTACAAGATGAACATTGTAATCATTATATAAACATCATCAGTTACAAGGTGAACATTGTAATCAGTATAAAAGCATGCTCAGTTGCAAAATGGACATTGTAATCATTACATTAGCATATTCACTTACAAGATGAATATTGTAATCATTATAATAACATCATCAGTTACAAAATAAACATTGTATTCATTATATTAGCACGTTCAATTACAAGATGAACATTGTAATCATTATAAAAGCATGTTTAGTTGCAAGGTGAACATTGTAATCATTATAAAAACATGCTCAGTTACAAGATTAACATTGAAGTCATTATAATAGCATGTTCAGTTACAAGGTGGACATTGTAATCAGTATAAAAGCATGCTCAGTTGGAGAATGGACATTATAATTATTATATTAGCATATTCAGTTACAAGATGAATATTGTAATCATTATAATAACATCATCAGTTACAAAATGAACATTGTATTCATTATATTAGCACGTTCAATTACAAGATGATCATTGTAATCATTATAATATCATGCTCAGTTGCAAGATGAATATTGTAATCGACATAATAGCATGTTCAGTTACAAGATGAACATTGTAATCATTGTAATAGCATGTTCAGTTACAAAGTGAACATTGTAATCCTTATAATTGCATGTTCAGTTACCAGATGAACATTGTAATCATTATAAAAACATCATCAGTTGCAAGGTGAACATTGTAATCAGTATACAAGCATGCTCAGTTGCAAAATGGACATTGTAATCATTACAATAGCATATTCAGGTACAAGATGATGTTGTAATCATTATAATAATGTGCTCAGTTACAAGGTGAACATTGTAATCATTACAATATCGTGCTCAGTTACAATATGAACATTGTAATAATTTAATAGCGTGTTTAGTTACAAAATGAACATTGAAACCATTATAAGAGAATGTTCAGTGCCAAGATAAACATTGCAATCATTATAATAGCATATTCAGTTACAAGATGAACATTATAATAACCTAATACTGTGTTCAGTTACAAAATGAACATTAAAATTGTGATAATAGCACGTTCAGTGACAAGGTGAACATTTAAATCATTATAATAGCATGCTCAGTTACAAGGTGAACATTGTAATCATTATAATAGCGTCAACTGTTACAAAATCATCATTGTAATCAATATAATAGCATGCCTAGTTACAAAATGAATATTGCAATTATTATATTAGCATATTTCATTACAAGATGAACATTGTAATCATTATTATAGCATATGTAGTTATAAGATGAGCATTGTAATCAGTATAAAAGCATGTTCTGTTGCAAAATGAACATTGTAATCATTATTTTAGCATGTTCAGTTACAAGATGAACATTGTAATCATAATAACAGCATGGTCAGTTACAAGATGAACACTGTAATCATTGTAATAGCATGCTCAGTTACAAGATGAACATTGTAATCAGTATTATAGCATATTCGGTTACAGGATGAACATTGCAATAACCTAATACCGTGTTCAGTTACAAAATGAACATTAAAACTATTATAATATCACTTTCAGTGACATGGTGAACATTGTAATCATTATAATAGCATGTTCAGTTACGAGGTGATTATTGTAATTACTAGAATAGCACGTTCAGTTACAAGACACCCTTTGTAATTATTATAATAGCATCTTCAGTTACAAGATAAACATTGTAATCATTATATTAGCACGTTTAGTTGAAACGTGAGGATTGTAATTGATATAATAGCATGTTCAGTTACAAGATAAATATTTTAGTTATTGTAATGGCATGTTTATTTACAAGGTGAACATTGTAATCATTATAATAACATGTTTACTTACAAGATGATCATTGTAATCATCATATTAGGACGTTCAGTTACAAGATGAACATTGTAATTATTATAAAAGCATGTTCACTTACTAAATGAACATTGTAATTATTATAATATCATGCTTAGTTACAAGATGAACATTGTTATCAGTATAATAGCATGTTCAGTAACAACATAAACATTGTAATCATTATAATAGCATGCTCAATTACAAGATGAACATTGTAATCAGTATAATAGCATGCTCAGTTACAAAATTAACAATGTAATCATTATACTAGTATGCTCAGTTACAAGATGAACATTGTAATCATTATAATAACATGTTCAGTTACCAGAGAGAACGACGTTAAGACCCAAGCACTCACTCAGTTACCAGATGAACATTGTAATCATTATATTAGGATGTTCAGTTACAAGATGAACATTGTAATCAATATAATAGCATATTCAGTTACAAAGTGAACATTGTAATCGACATAATAGCATGTTTAGTTACAAAATGAACATTGTAATCATTATACTAGTATGCCCAGTTACAAGATGAACATTGTTATCAGTATAATGGCATGTTCAGTTACAACATGAACATTGTAATCATTATAATAGCATGTTCAGTTACAAGATGAACATTGTAATCAGTATAATAGCATGCTCAGTTACAAAATTAATATTGTAATCATTATAATAGCGTCAACGGTTACAAAATCATCATTGTAATCAATATAATAGCATGCTCAGTTACAAAATTAATATTGCAGTTACTATATTAGCATATTTCATTACAAGATGAACATTGTAATCAGTATTATAGCATATGTAGTTACAAGATGAACATTGTAATCATTATAAAAACATCATCAGTGACAAGGTGAACATTGTAATCAGTATAAAAGCATTGTCAGTTGCAAAATGGACATTGTAATCATTACATTAGCATATTAACTTACAAGATGAATATTGTAATCATTATAATAACATCATCAGTTACAAACAAACATTGTATTCATTATATTAGCACGTTCAATTACAAGATGAACATTGTAATCATTATAAAAGCATGTTCAGTTACAAGGTGAACATTGTAATCATTATAAAAACATGCTCAGTTACTAGATGAACATTTAAATCATTATAATAGCATGTTCAGTTACAAGTTGGACATTTTAATCAGTATAAAAGCATGCTCAGTTGCAAAATGGACATTGTAATCATTACATTAGCATATTCAGTTACAAGATGAATATTGTAACATTATAATAACATCATCAGTTACAAAATGAACATTGTATTCATTATATTAGCACGTTCAATTACAAGATGAACATTGTAATCATTATAATATCATGCTCAGTTGCAAGATGAAGATTGTAATCGACATAATAGCATGTTCAGTTACAAGATGAACATTGTAATCATTGTAATAGCATGTTCAGTTACAAAGTGAACATTGTAATCGACATAATAGCATGTTTAGTTACAAGATGAACATTGTAATCATTGTAATAGCATGTTCAGTTACAAAGTGAACATTGTAATCGACATAATAGCATGTTCAGTTACAAGATGAACATTGTAATCATTATAAAAACATCATCAGTTGCAAGGTGAACATTGTAATTAGAATACAAGCATGCTCAGTTGCAAAATGGACATTGTAATCATTACAATAGCATATTTAGGTACAAGATGAACATTGTAATCATTATAATAATGTGCTCAGTTACAAGGTGAACATTGTAATCATTACAATAGGGTGCTCAGTTACAATATGAACATTGTAATCATTATAATAGCATGTTCAGTTACAGGATGAACATTGTAATAATTTAATAGCGTGTTCAGTTACAAAATGAACATTGAAACCATTATAAGAGAATGTTCAGTGCCAAGATAAACATTGCAATCATTATAATAGCATATTCAGTTACAAGATGAACATTATAATAACCTAATACTGTGTTCAGTTACAAAATGAACATTAAAATTGTTATAATAGCACGTTCAGTGACAAGGTGAACATTTAAATCATTATAATAGCATGCTCAGTTACAAGGTGAACATTGTAATCATTATAATAGGGTCAACTGTTACAAAATCATCATTATAATCAATATAATAGCATGCCTAGTTGCAAAATGAATATTGCAATCATTATATTAGCATATTTCATTACAAGATGAACATTGTAATCATTATTATAGCATATGTAGTTATAAGATGAGCATTGTAATCAGTATAAAAGCATGTTCTGTTGCAAAATGAACATTGTAATCATAATAACAGCATGGTCAGTTACAAGATGAACACTGTAATCATTGTAATAGCATGTTCAGTTACTAGATTACCATTGTAATAATTTAATAGCGTGTTCAGTTACAAAATGAACATTGAAATCATTATAATAGAATGTTCATTGGCAAGATGAACATTGTAATCATTATAATAGCATATTCAGTTACAAGATGAACATTATAATAACCTAATACCGTGTTCATTTACAAAATGAACATTAAAATTATTAAAATAGCACGTTCAGTGACAAAATGATCATTAAAATTATTATAATAGCATGCTCAGTTACAAGGTGAACATTGTAATCATTATAATAGCGTCAACGGTTACAAGATGAACATTGTAAAAGTTAAAATAGCGTGTTCAGATACAAAATGAACATTGAAATCATTATAATAGAATGTTCAGTGGCAAGATAAACATTGTAATCATTATAATAGCATATTCAGTTACAAGATGAACATTATAATAACCTAATACCGTGTTCATTTACAAAATGAACATTAAAATTATTAAAATAGCACGTTCAGTGACAAAATGATCATTAAAATTATTATAATAGCATGCTCAGTTACAAGGTGAACATTGTAATCATTATAATAACATGTTCACTTACAAGATGAACATTGTAATCATTATATTAGGACGTTCAGTTACAAGATGAACATTGTAATCATTATAATAGCATGTTCAGTTACAAAATGAACATTGTAATTATTATAATATCATGCTTAGTTACAAATTTAACAATGTAATCATTATACTAGTATGCTCAGTTACAAGATGAACATTGTAATCATTATAATAACATGTTCAGTTACCAGAGAGAACGACGTTAAAACCCAAGCACTCACTCAGTTACCAGATGAACATTGGAATCATTATATTAGGACGTTCAGTTACAAGATGAACATTGTAATCAATATAATAGCATATTCAGTTACAAAATGAACATTGTAATTATTATAATATCATGCTTAGTTACAAGATGAACATTGTTATCAGTATAATAGCATGTTCAGTTACAACATAAACATTGTAATCATTATAATAGCATGTTCAGTTACAAGGTGATTTTTGTAATTACTATAATAGCATGGTCAGTTACAAGACACCCTTTGTAATTATTATAATAGCATCTTCAGTTACAAGATAAACATTGTAATCATTATTTTAGCACGTTTAGTTAAAACGTGAGGATTGTAATCGATATAATAGCATGTTCTGCTACAAGATAAATATTGTAATTATTGTAATGGCATTTTCATTTACAAGGTGAACATTGTAATCATTATAATAACATGTTCACTTACAAGATGAACATTGTAATCATTATATTAGGACGTTCAGTTACAAGATGAACATTGTAATCATTATAATAGCATGTTCAGTTACAAAATGAACATTGTAATTATTATAATATCATGCTTAGTTACAAGATGAACATTGTTATCAGTATAATAGCATGTTCAGTTACAACATAAACATTGTAATCATTATAATAGCATGCTCAATTACAAGATGAACATTGTAATCAGTATAATAGCATGCTCAGTTACAAATTTAACAATGTAATCATTATACTAGTATGCTCAGTTACAAGATGAACATTGTAATCATTATAATAACATGTTCAGTTACCAGAGAGAACGACGTTAAAACCCAAGCACTCACTCAGTTACCAGATGAACATTGTAATCATTATATTAGGACGTTCAGTTACAAGATGAACATTGTAATCAATATAATAGCATATTCAGTTACAAAATGAACATTGTAATCATTATACTAGTATGCCCAGTTACAAGATGAACATTGTAATCAGTATAATAGCATGCTCAGTTACAAGATGAACATTGTAATCATTATAATAGCATGTTCAGTTACCAGATGAACATTGTAAGAATTATTTTTAGAATAAATCGCTTCCAAACTCTGGTATATTCACCTTAGTTTAACTAAACGCCATCATATCGTATTTAAGTTAATTACATGTAATATTGTAATAGGCATGTTCTTAAGTCAAGTGGCCCTTTGTTTAGCCTTTTAAAACGGAAACTACAGGTATGCACATTTAAGAGAACTTATGTTTGTCCTTTTTTAAAACCATTTTCTTCATTCCTCAATGAAAAATACATGCATTGTTTCGCACCCCTATTTGCAGCGTACTGGCAATGGGCCAAATGTGTAGAATACGATATCTGTGAAATTAATCTGACTGCAATAAGATCAGAAAATTCGACCCCAATTCTTTGATGGTTTCTCTACGGTTCTTCTATATCGGGACTAGTCTTGCTGACAATGGTAACTCATGCTCGTCGGCAGGTACACGTACGTTAATGAGATCAATAACTTTGTCTCTTTCTTTCAGGACAAATATGTACCTTATTAAACTAACGGTTTTGACAGATAAATGTAACAGCTCTGTGATCTCATCATGTTAGAAATGAAATAAAAAATGCGATATAGACGTACTTGAGCTCCTAATATGTTTTTTCCAGAGTGCTTACGGTGGACTTCGTTTGGATTCTGTGAGGGTTTTGATAGGTCTGTTATATGTTAATTGTGGATTACTGAAAACTCGCACCACTAATATTATATGTACAAACATGTATGCTTAAAGCCTTCCTTTCACTAGGAAATAAAATAGCCTGAGTAGGAGCCTTGTCAGGTGGGGTTATGTATGGGAGGACTAAGGTTTGCCTGAAGTGAAAGACATAGGTACAGTAAATGGCGCAGAGACATACATGTCTTTACAAATAAATGTTATCTGATCGTCAGTTGCACAGACCGGCCCGGATAGCACAGTTGGTAGAGCGTCCGCTTCGGGACCGGTAGATCCAGGATCAATCCTTGGTCGAGTCACACCTAAGACTTTAAAAGAGGAAGTTGTAACTTCCTCGTTTGGCGTTCAGCATGAAGGGGATAGTGCAACGACTGGTTGACCCGTTTCAGTATAATGGCTCGGGCGGGGCGGCTTACTTGCCTTCGGTAAGTCGTCTCAGTGATGCAGCACTAAATAAAAGAGCGGTGAAAATCCGTCCTCCTGCAACAAGGAGGCACATTACACGTGCATGCACCCTAATGATTCCTTCGTCGTCATATGACTGAAAAATTGTTGAGTACGACGTTAAACCCCAAGCACTCACTCACTCACTCAGTTGCACAGCGACATACATGTCTATACAGAAAAATGCTATCTGATCGCAGTCAGTGTAAAATTCCTGACGGTGTTTACTGTGCAGCAGAGATTCAGGATGGTGCTTACTGTGTAGCAGAGTTTCAGGATGGTATTTACTGTGCAGCAGAGATTCAGGATGGTGTTTACGGTGCAACAGAGATTCAGTATGGTGTTAATTGATTTAATCAACGATTCAGGAAAACACAGTGATCCAGGTTTAGAAGCTGCCTGACTTCAGGTTATATTAATATCTTGAAGTAATGATACTTCGTTGCTTGAAACCATTTAAACATCCGAATTCCACTGACTCTATCAACACGCTGGATGAAAGAATAAATTGGAGTGAAATCAGTTAGAGAAACACATGATTTTCTATCGGCCTCACAACGTTTTACATTTTACTTACTTATTTAATTTTTGTTTGAGGAGGGCCTCAGTTACCGAGGGGGTCAGCACGCCATCGCCCTGCAATGGGCTTCCAACCGATGCGGTCGCTGTGAGTTCAAGTCCAGCTCAGGCTGGCTTCCTCTTTTTGCCGTCCATGAGGAGGTCTTCTGGCAACCTGCGGGTAGTCGTGGGTTTCCCCCAGTACACCAAATAAATAAATAAATAATGTTACGACCCAAACTGTCTGTATTATAAAGAGATGGCTTGTTCGAAATACACGACAGTTTAGCCGCACAAAAAAGTAACCAAAACCAGCAGATTTTATTTTTCAACAATTTATTACATTTAACAGGAACAGATAACAAGACTTTTACAAGAGCTAAAATACTTAAGTTTAACAAGAAATGATAGCAATATCTATACAAATACTAAAGTACTTACACAATGCTGAAAAATGCACAGAGGCAATATTTACAAGAGCGAAAGTCCACAGTATAACTGAGTGTATGACGACATATACACAAAATTCCACAGACAGGGTCCGTGTACTAAATAAGCACTGTGTACACAAGAGCACAAATTAAGCCTTTGAAGCCTTTGTTGCTAACTAGATAGCGTTTTAGATCTCTTGAAATGACACCTGAAAGGTTTGATTCAATTGTTGTGTAACAGTAATCACCGAATGACTGGATGATTGGGTTTGACGTCACATTGTAATGCAAGAATGAAAGAAAGATTCAAAGGTTGAAAGCAATCACTGCGAGGTGTTACTTAAAAATCAGGTTGCCTTACACCTGTCAAGGCACGGGATACCACGGATTGCAGATAGTTCTCTGCTGATTTATTTTCATTTATTTTTGTCGATTGTTGAGAAACCTTGCTATAATGACTGAAAAGAAAAACGATCATAAAAGCTGCGGGACCAAGTGTTCTCTGTAATCCCACATGGAACACTGGGGTTAGAGCTGATTTCCTAGCTGGCACCATCTTTTAAGTGCCAATATTGAGAAATGCCTTCTATTTCTTCTCAACGATCAACGGTACAAAGATGCAGTTTGGACCAAATACACACTAAAAAGCTCATCTTATCCCCACACATTATCCAGACTAAATGTTTCATTTTTCCCCTCAGCTGAAATAGACTAAATCCAGTTAAAGAGACACGTGTTTTATAATAGCATGCTCAGTTACAAGATAAACATTGTAATCATTATATTAGCATGCTCAGTTACAAGGTGAACATTGTAATCATTATATTAGCACGCTCAGTTACAAGGTAAACATTGTAATCATTATAATAGAAAGCTCAGTTACAAGATGAAAATTGTAATCATAATAGAATATTCAGTTACAAGATGAACATTGTAATCATTATTATAGCATGTTCAGTTACAAGGTGAACATTGTAATCATTATAAAAACATGCCCAGTTACAAGATGAACATTGTAATAGTTAAAATAGCATGTTCAGTTACGAATTCAACATTGTAATCATTATAATAGCATGCTCAGTTGCAAGATAAACATTGTAATCATTATAATATCATTTTCAGTTACAAGATGAAGATTGTAATCGACATAATAGCATGTTCAGTTACAAAATGAACCTTGTCATCATTAAAATAGCATGTTCAGTTAAAAGGTGAACATTGTAATCATTATAAAAACATGCTCAGTTACAAGATGAACATTGTAATCATTATAATAGCATGTTCAGTTACAAGGTGGACATTGTAATCATTATAAAAGCATGCTCAGTTGCAAAATGGACATTGTAATCATTACATCAGCATATTCAGTTACAAGATGAATATTGTAATCATTAAAATGACATCATCAGTTACAAAATGAACATTGTATTCATTATATTAGCACGTTCAATTACAAGATGAACATTGTAATCATTATAATAATGTGCTCAGTTACAAGGTGAACATTGTAATCATTACAATAGCGTGCTCAGTTACAAGATGAACATTGTAATCATTATAAAAACATGCCCAGTTACAAAATGAACATTGTAATAGTTATCATGGCATGTTCAGTTACGAAGTGAACATTGTAATCATTGTAATAGCATGTTCAGTTACAAAGTGAACATTGTAATCCTTATAATTGCATGTTCAGTTACAAGATGAACATTGTAATCATTATAAAAACATCATCAGTTGCAAGGTGAACATTGTAATCAGTATACAAGCATGCTCAGTTGCAAAATGGACATTGTAATCATTACAATAGCATATTTAGTTACAAGATGAACATTGTAATCATTATAATAATGTGCTCAGTTACAAGGTGAACATTGTAATCATTACAATAGCCTGCTCAGTTACAAGGTGAACATTGTAATCATTATAAAAACATGCCCAGTTACAAGATGAACATTGTAATAGTTAAATTAGCATGTTCAGTTACGAAGTGAACATTGTAATCATTATAATAGCATGCTCAGTTGCAAGATAAACATTGTTATCCTTATAATATCATTTTCAGTTACAAGATGAAGATTGTAATCGACATAATAGCATGTTCAGTTACAAAGTAAACATTGTAATCATTATAATAGCGTCAACGGTTACAAAATCATCATTGTAATCAATATAATAGCATGCTGTTACAAAATGAATATTGCAATCATTATATTAGCATATTTTATTACAAGAGGAACAATGTAATCATTATTATAGCATATGTAGTTACAAGATGAACATTGTAATCATTATAAAAACATCATCAGTTACAAAGTGAACATTGTAATCAGTATAAAAGCATGCTCAGTTGCAAAATAGACATTGTAATCATTACATTAGAATATTCAGTTACAAGATCAATATTGTAATCATTATAATAACATCATCAGTTACAAAATGAACATTGTATTCATTATATTAGCACGTTCAATTACAAGATGAACATTGTAATCTTTATAATAACATCATCAGTTACAAAATGAACATTGTATTCATTATATTAGCACGTTCAATTACAAGATGAACATTGTAATCATTATAATATCATGCTCAGTTGCAAGATGAAGATTGTAATCGACATAATAGCATGTTTAGTTACAAGATGAACATTGTAATCATTGTAATAGCATGTCCAGTTACAAAGTGAACATTGTAAGCCTTATAATTACATGTTCAGTTACAAGATGAACATTGTAATCATTATAAAAACATCATCAGTTGCAAGGTGAACATTGTAATCATTATAAAAACATGCTCAGTTACTAGATGAACATTGAAATCATTATAATAGCACGTTCAGTTACAAGGTGGACATTGTAATCAGTATAAAAGCATGCTCAGTTGCAAAATGGACATTATAATCATTACATTAGCATATTCAGTTACAAGATGAATATTTTAATCATTATAATAACATCATCAGTTACAAAATGAACATTGTATTCATTATATTAGCACGTTCAATTACAAGATGATCATTGTAATCATTATAATATCATGCTCAGTTGCAAGATGAACATTGTAATCGACATAATAGCATGTTCAGTTACAAGATGAACATTGTAATCATTGTAATAGCATGTTCAGTTACAAAATGAACATTGTAATCCTTATAATTGCATGTTCAATTACAAGATGAACATTGTAATCATTATAAAAACATCATCAGTTGCAAGGTGAACATTGTAATTAGTATACAAGCATGCTCAGTTGCAAAATGGACATTGTAATCATTACAATAGCATATTTAGTTACAAGATGAACATTGTAATCATTATAATAATGTGCTCAGTTACAAGGTGAACATTGTAATCATTACAATAGCGTGCTCAGTTACAAGATGAACATTATAATCATTATAATAGAATGTTCAGTGACAAGATAAACATTGCAATCATTATAATAGCATATTCAGTTACAAGATGAACATTATAATAACATAATACCGTGTTCAGTTACAAAATGAACATTAAAATTATTATAATAGCACGTTCAGTGACAAGGTCAACATTTAAATCATTATATTAGCATGCTCAGTTACAAGGTGAACATTGTAATCATTATAATAGCGTCAACGGTTACAAAATCATTATTGTAATTAATATAATATCATGCTCAGTTACAAAATGAATATTGCAATTATTATATTAGCATATTTCATTACAAGATGAACATTGTAATCATTATTATAGCATATGTAGTTACAAGATGAACATTGTAATCAGTAAAAAAGCATGTTCAGTTGCAAAATGAATATTGTAATCATTATATTAGCCTGTTCAGTTACAAGATAAACATTGTAATCATAACAACAGCATGGTCAGTTACAAGATGAACATTGTAATCATTGTAATAGCATGCTCAGTTACAAGATGAACATTGTAATCATTATAATAGCATATTCGGTTACAGGATGAATATTGCAATAACCTAATACCGTGTTCAGTTACAAAATAAACATTAAAACTATTATAATATCACTTTCAGTGACATGGTGAACATTGTAATCATTATAATAGCATGTTCAGTTACAAGGTGATTTTTGTAATTACTATAATAGCATGTTCAGTTACAAGGTGAACATTGTAATCATTATAAAAACATGCTCAGTTACAAGATGAACATTGTAATCATTATATTAGCATGTTCAGTTACAAGGTGGACATTGTAATCAGTATAAAAGCATGCTCAGTTGCAAAATGGACATTGTAATCATTACATTAGCATATTCAGTTACAAGATGAATTCTGTAATAATTATAATAACATCATCAGTTACAAAATAAACCTTGTATACATTATATTAGCACGTTCAATTACAAAGTAAACATTGTAATCATTATAAGAGCGTCAACGGTTACAAATTCATCATTGTAATCAATATAATGGCATGCTCAGTTACAAAATAAATATTTCAATCATTATATTACCATATTTCATTACAAGATGAACATTGTAATCATTATTATAGCATATGTAGTTACAAGATGAACATTGTAATCATTATAAAACATCATCAGTTTCAAGGTGAACATTGTAATCAGTATAAAAGCATACTCATTTGCAAAATGGACATTGTAATCATTACATTAGCATATTCACTTACAAGATGAACATTGTAATCATTATAATAACATCATCAGTTACAAAATGTACATTGTATTCATTACATTAGCACGTTCAATTAGAAGAGGAACATTGTAATCATTATAAAAGCATGTTCAGTTACAAGGTGGACATTGTAATCAGTATAAAAGCATGCTCAGTTGCAAAATGGACTTTGTAATCATTACATTAGCATATTCAGTTACAAGATGAATATTGTAATCATTATAATAACATCATCAGTTACAAAATGAACACTGTATTCATTATATTAGCACGTTCAATTACAAGATGAACATTGTAGTCATTATAATATCATGCTCAGTTGCAAGATGAAGATTGTAATCGACATAATAGCATGTTCAGTTACAAGATGAACATTGTAATCATTGTAATAGCATGTTCAGTTACAAAGTGAACATTGTAATCCTTATAATTGCATGTTCAGTTACAAGATGAACATTGTAATCATTATAAAAACATCATCAGTTGCAAGGTGAACATTGTAATCAGTATACAAGCATGCTCAGTTGCAAAATGGACATTGTAATTATTACAATAGCATATTCAGTTGCAAGATGAACATTGTAATCATTATAAAAATTGGCTCAGTTACAAGGTGAACATTGTAATCATTACAATAGCGTGTTCAGTTACAAGGTGAACATTGTAATCATTATAATAGCATGTTCAGTTACTAGATTACCATTGTAATAATTTAATAGCGTGTTCAGTTACAAAATGAACATTGAAATCATTATAATAGAATGTTCATTGGCAAGATGAACATTGTAATCATTATAATAGCATATTCAGTTACAAGATGAACATTATAATAACCTAATACCGTGTTCATTTACAAAATGAACATTAAAATTATTAAAATAGCACGTTCAGTGACAAAATGATCATTAAAATTATTATAATAGCATGCTCAGTTACAAAGTGAACATTGTAATCATTATAATAGCGTCAACGGTTACAAGATGAACATTGTAAAAGTTAAAATAGCGTGTTCAGATACAAAATGAACATTGAAATCATTATAATAGAATGTTCAGTGGCAAGATAAACATTGTAATCATTATAATAGCATATTCAGTTACAAGATGAACATTATAATAACCTAATACCGTGTTCATTTACAAAATGAACATTAAAATTATTAAAATAGCACGTTCAGTGACAAAATGATCATTAAAATTATTATAATAGCATGCTCAGTTACAAGATAAACATTGTAATCATTATAATATCATTTTCAGTTACAAGATGAAAATTGTAATCGACATAATAGCATGTTTAGTTGCATGATGAACATTGTAATCATTGTAATAGCATGTTTAGTTACAAAGTAAACATTGTAATCATTATAATAGCCTTAACGGTTACAAAATCATCATTGTAATCAATATAATAGCATGCTCAGTTACAAAATGAATATTGCAATCATTATATTAGCATATTTCATTACAAGATGAACATTGTAATCATTATTATAGCATATGTAGTTACAAGATGAACACTGTAATCATTACAAAAACATCATCAGTTACAAGGTGGACATTGTAATCAGTGTAAAAGCATGCTCAGTTGCAAAATGGACATTGTAATCATTACATTAGCATGTTCAGTTACAAGATGAACATTGTAATCATTATAATATCATGCTCAGTTGCAAGATGAAGATTGTAATCGAGATAATAGCATGTTCAGTTACAAGATGAACATTGTAATCATTGTAATAGCATGTTCAGTTACAAAGTGAACATTGTAATTAGTATACAAGCATGCTCAGTTGCAAAATGGACATTGTAATCATTACAATAGCATATTCAGTTACAAGATGAACATTGTAATCATTATAATAATGTGCTCCGTTACAAGGTGAACATTGGAATCATTACAATAGCGTGCTCAGTTACAAGATGATCATTGTAATCATTAAAAAAACATGCCCAGTTACAAGATGAACATTGTAAAAAGTATAATATCATGTTCAGTTACGAAGTGAACATTGTAATCATTATAAAAGCATGCTCAGTTGCATGATAAACATTGTAATCATTAAAATATCATTTTCAGTTAAAAGATGAAGATTGTAATCGACATAATAGCATGTTCAGTTACAAGATAAACATTGTAATCATTGTAATAGCATGTTCAGTTACAAAGTAAACATTGTAATTATTATATTAGCGTCAACTGTTACAAAATCATCATTGTAATCAATATAATAGTATGCTCAGTTACAAAATGAATATTGCAATTATTCTATTAGCATATTTCATTACAAGATGAACATTGTAATTATTATTATAGCATATGTAGTTACAAGATAAACATTGTAATCATTTTAAAAACATCATCAGTTACAAGGTGAACATTGTAATCAGTATAAAAGCATACTCAGTTGCAAAATGGACATTGTAATCATTATAATCATATTCACTTACAAGATGAATATTGTAATCATTATAATAACATCATCAGTTACAAAATAAACATTGTATTCATTATATTAGCACGTTCAATTACAAGATGAACATTGTAATCATTATAAACAGCATGTTCAGTTGCAAGGTGAACATTGTAATCATTATAAAAACATGCTCAGTTACAAGATGAACATTGTAATCATTATAATAGCATGTTCAGTTACAAGGTGGACATTGTAATCAGTATAAAAACATGCTCAGTTGCAAAATGGACATTGTAATCATTACATTAGCTTATTCACTTACAAGATGAACATTGTAATTATTATAATAACATCATCAGTTACAAAATGAACAATGTATTCATTATATTAGCACGTTAAACTACAAGATGAACATTGTAATCATTATAATATCATGCTCAGTTTCAAGACGAAGATTGTAATCGACATAATAGCATGTTCAGTTACAAGATGAACATTGTAATCATTGTAATAGCATGTTCAGTTACAAAGTGAACATTGTAATCCTTATAATTGCATGTTCAGTTACAAGATGAACATTGTAATCATTATAAAAACATCATCAGTTGCAAGGTGAACATTGTTATCAGTATACAAGCATGCTCAGTTGCAAAATGGACAGTGTAATCATTACAATAGCATATTCAGTTACATGATGAACATTGTAATCATTATAATAATGTGCTCAGTTACAAGGTGAACATTGTAATCATTACAATAGCGTGCTCAGTTACAAGATGAACATTGTAATCATTATAAAAACATCATCAGTTACAAGGTGAACATTGTAATCAGTATAAAAGCATGCTCAGTAGCAAAATGGACATTGTAATCATTACATTAGCATATTCACTTACAAGATGAATATTGTAATCATTATAATAACATCATCAGTTACAAAATAAACATTGTATTCATTATATTAGCACGTTCAATTACAAGATGAACATTGTAATCATTATAAAAGCATGTTTAGTTGCAAGGTGAACATTGTAATCATTATAAAAACATGCTCAGTTACAAGATTAACATTGAAGTCATTATAATAGCATGTTCAGTTACAAGGTGGACATTGTAATCAGTATAAAAGCATGCTCAGTTGGAGAATGGACATTATAATTATTACATTAGCATATTCAGTTACAAGATGACTATTGTAATCATTATAATAACATCATCAGTTACAAAATGAACTTTGTATTCATTATATTAGCACGTTCAATTACAAGATGATCATTGTAATCATTATAATATCATGCTCAGTATCAAGATGAATATTGTAATCGACATAATAGCATGTTCAGTTACAAGATGAACATTGTAATCATTGTAATAGCATGTTCAGTTACAAAGTGAACATTGTAATCCTTATAATTGCATGTTCAGTTACCAGATGAACATTGTAATCATTTTAAAAACATCATCAGTTGCAAGGTGAACATTGTAATCAGTATACAAGCATGCTCAGTTGCAAAATGGACATTGTAATTATTACAATAGCATATTCAGGTACAAGATGATGTTGTAATCATTATAATAATGTGCTCAGTTACAAGGTGAACATTGTAATCATTACAATAGCGTGCTCAGTTACAATATGAACATTGTAATCATTATAATAGCATGTTCAGTTACAGGATGAACATTGTAATAATTTAATAGCGTGTTCAGTTACAAAATGAACATTGAAACCATTATAAGAGAATGTTCAGTGCCAAGATAAACATTGCAATCATTATAATAGCATATTCAGTTACAAGATGAACATTATAATAACCTAATACTGTGTTCAGTTACAAAATGAACATTAAAATTGTTATAATAGCACGTTCAGTGACAAGGTGAACATTTAAATCATTATAATAGCATGCTCAGTTACAAGGTGAACATTGTAATCATTATAATAGCGTCAACTGTTACAAAATCATCATTGTAATCAATATAATAGCATGCCTAGTTACAAAATGAATACTGCAATTATTATATTAGCATATTTCATTACAAGATGAACATTGTAATCATTATTATAGCATATGTAGTTATAAGATGAGCATTGTAATCAGTATAAAAGCATGTTCTGTTGCAAAATGAACATTGTAATCATTATTTTAGCATGTTCAGTTACAAGATGAACATTGTAATCATAATAACAGCATGGTCAGTTACAAGATGAACACTGTAATCATTGTAATAGCATGCTCAGTTACAAGATGAACATTGTAATCATTATAATAGCATGTTCAGTTACAAAATGAACATTGTAATTATTATAATATCATGCTTAGTTACAAGATGAACATTGTTATCAGTATAATAGCATGTTCAGTTACAACATAAACATTGTAATCATTATAATAGCATGCTCAATTACAAGATGAACATTGTAATCAGTATAATAGCATGCTCAGTTACAAATTTAACAATGTAATCATTATACTAGTATGCTCAGTTACAAGATGAACATTGTAATCATTATAATAACATGTTCAGTTACCAGAGAGAACGACGTTAAAACCCAAGCACTCACTCAGTTACCAGATGAACATTGTAATCATTATATTAGGACGTTCAGTTACAAGATGAACATTGTAATCAATATAATAGCATATTCAGTTACAAAATGAACATTGTAATCATTATACTAGTATGCCCAGTTACAAGATGAACATTGTTATCAGTATAATAGCATGTTCAGTTACAACATGAACATTGTAATCATTATAATAGCATGTTCAGTTACAAGATGAACATTGTAATGAGTATAATAGCATGCTCAGTTACAAAATTAATATTGTAATCATTATACTAGTATGCCCAGTTACAAGATGAACATTGTAATCAGTATAATAGCGTGCTCAGTTACAAGATGAACATTGTAATAATTTAATAGCGTGTTCAGTTACAAAATGAACATTGAAATCATTATAATAGAATGTTCAGTGCCAAGATGAACATTGCAATAATTATAATAGCATATTCAGTTACAAGATGAACATTATAATAACCTAATACCGTGTTCAGTTACAAAATGAACATTAAAATTATTATAATAGCACGTTCAGTGACAAGGTGAACATTTAAATCATTATATTAGCATGCTCAGTTACAAGGTGAACATTGTAATCATTATAATAGCGTCAACGGTTACAAAATCATTATTGTAATCACTATAATATCATGCTCAGTTACAAAATGAATATTGCAATCATTATATTAGCATATTTCATTACAAGATGAACATTGTAATCGTTATTATAGCATATGTAGTTACAAGATGAACATTGTAATCAGTAAAAAGCATGTTCAGTTGCAAAATGAACATTGTAATCATTATATTAGCCTGTTCAGTTACAAGATAAACATTGTAATCATAATAACAGCATGGTCAGTTACAAGATGAACATTGTAATCATTGTAATAGCATGCTCAGTTACAAGATGAACATTGTAATCATTATAATAGCATATTCGGTTACAGGATGAACATTGCAATAACCTAATACCGTGTTCAGTTACAAAATGAACATTAAAACTATTATAATATCACTTTCAGTGACATGGTGAACATTGTAATCATTATAATAGCATGTTCAGTTACAAGGTGATTTTTGTAATTACTATAATAGCATGGTCAGTTACAAGATACCCTTTGTAATTATTATAATAGCATCTTCAGTTACAAGATAAACATTGTAATCATTATTTTAGCACGTTTAGTTAAAACGTGAGGATTGTAATCGATATAATAGCATGTTCTGCTACAAGATAAATATTGTAATTATTGTAATGGCATTTTCATTTACAAGGTGAACATTGTAATCATTATAATAACATGTTCACTTACAAGATGAACATTGTAATCATTTTATTAGGACGTTCAGTTACAAGATGAACATTGTAATCAATATAATAGCATATTCAGTTACAAAATGAACATTGTAATTATTATAATATCATGCTTAGTTACAAGATGAACATTGTTATCAGTATAATAGCATGTTCAGTAACAACATAAACATTGTAATCATTATAATAGCATGTTCAGTTACAAGGTGATTTTTGTAATTACTATAATAGCATGGTCAGTTACAAGACACCCTTTGTAATTATTATAATAGCATCTTCAGTTACAAGATAAACATTGTAATCATTATTTTAGCACGTTTAGTTAAAACGTGAGGATTGTAATCGATATAATAGCATGTTCTGCTACAAGATAAATATTGTAATTATTGTAATGGCATTTTCATTTACAAGGTGAACATTGTAATCATTATAATAACATGTTCACTTACAAGATGAACATTGTAATCATTTTATTAGGACGTTCAGTTACAAGATGAACATTGTAATCATTATAATAGCATGTTCAGTTACAAAATGAACATTGTAATTATTATAATATCATGCTTAGTTACAAGATGAACATTGTTATCAGTATAATAGCATGTTCAGTTACAACATAAACATTGTAATCATTATAATAGCATGCTCAATTACAAGATGAACATTGTAATCAGTATAATAGCATGCTCAGTTACAAATTTAACAATGTAATCATTATACTAGTATGCTCAGTTACAAGATGAACATTGTAATCATTATAATAACATGTTCAGTTACCAGAGAGAACGACGTTAAAACCCAAGCACTCACTCAGTTACCAGATGAACATTGTAATCATTATATTAGGACGTTCAGTTACAAGATGAACATTGTAATCAATATAATAGCATATTCAGTTACAAAATGAACATTGTAATCATTATACTAGTATGCCCAGTTACAAGATGAACATTGTTATCAGTATAATAGCATGTTCAGTTACAACATGAACATTGTAATCATTATAATAGCATGTTCAGTTACAAGATGAACATTGTAATGAGTATAATAGCATGCTCAGTTACAAAATTAATATTGTAATCATTATACTAGTATGCCCAGTTACAAGATGAACATTGTAATCAGTATAATAGCGTGCTCAGTTACAAGATGAACATTGTAATAATTTAATAGCGTGTTCAGTTACAAAATGAACATTGAAATCATTATAATAGAATGTTCAGTGCCAAGATGAACATTGCAATAATTATAATAGCATATTCAGTTACAAGATGAACATTATAATAACCTAATACCGTGTTCAGTTACAAAATGAACATTAAAATTATTATAATAGCACGTTCAGTGACAAGGTGAACATTTAAATCATTATATTAGCATGCTCAGTTACAAGGTGAACATTGTAATCATTATAATAGCGTCAACGGTTACAAAATCATTATTGTAATCACTATAATATCATGCTCAGTTACAAAATGAATATTGCAATCATTATATTAGCATATTTCATTACAAGATGAACATTGTAATCGTTATTATAGCATATGTAGTTACAAGATGAACATTGTAATCAGTAAAAAGCATGTTCAGTTGCAAAATGAACATTGTAATCATTATATTAGCCTGTTCAGTTACAAGATAAACATTGTAATCATAATAACAGCATGGTCAGTTACAAGATGAACATTGTAATCATTGTAATAGCATGCTCAGTTACAAGATGAACATTGTAATCATTATAATAGCATATTCGGTTACAGGATGAACATTGCAATAACCTAATACCGTGTTCAGTTACAAAATGAACATTAAAACTATTATAATATCACTTTCAGTGACATGGTGAACATTGTAATCATTATAATAGCATGTTCAGTTACAAGGTGATTTTTGTAATTACTATAATAGCATGGTCAGTTACAAGATACCCTTTGTAATTATTATAATAGCATCTTCAGTTACAAGATAAACATTGTAATCATTATTTTAGCACGTTTAGTTAAAACGTGAGGATTGTAATCGATATAATAGCATGTTCTGCTACAAGATAAATATTGTAATTATTGTAATGGCATTTTCATTTACAAGGTGAACATTGTAATCATTATAATAACATGTTCACTTACAAGATGAACATTGTAATCATTTTATTAGGACGTTCAGTTACAAGATGAACATTGTAATCAATATAATAGCATATTCAGTTACAAAATGAACATTGTAATTATTATAATATCATGCTTAGTTACAAGATGAACATTGTTATCAGTATAATAGCATGTTCAGTAACAACATAAACATTGTAATCATTATAATAGCATGTTCAGTTACAAGGTGATTTTTGTAATTACTATAATAGCATGGTCAGTTACAAGACACCCTTTGTAATTATTATAATAGCATCTTCAGTTACAAGATAAACATTGTAATCATTATTTTAGCACGTTTAGTTAAAACGTGAGGATTGTAATCGATATAATAGCATGTTCTGCTACAAGATAAATATTGTAATTATTGTAATGGCATTTTCATTTACAAGGTGAACATTGTAATCATTATAATAACATGTTCACTTACAAGATGAACATTGTAATCATTTTATTAGGACGTTCAGTTACAAGATGAACATTGTAATCATTATAATAGCATGTTCAGTTACAAAATGAACATTGTAATTATTATAATATCATGCTTAGTTACAAGATGAACATTGTTATCAGTATAATAGCATGTTCAGTTACAACATAAACATTGTAATCATTATAATAGCATGCTCAATTACAAGATGAACATTGTAATCAGTATAATAGCATGCTCAGTTACAAATTTAACAATGTAATCATTATACTAGTATGCTCAGTTACAAGATGAACATTGTAATCATTATAATAACATGTTCAGTTACCAGAGAGAACGACGTTAAAACCCAAGCACTCACTCAGTTACCAGATGAACATTGTAATCATTATATTAGGACGTTCAGTTACAAGATGAACATTGTAATCAATATAATAGCATATTCAGTTACAAAATGAACATTGTAATCATTATACTAGTATGCCCAGTTACAAGATGAACATTGTAATCAGTATAATAGCGTGCTCAGTTACAAGATGAACATTGTAATCATTATAATAGCATGTTCAGTTACCAGATGAACATTGTAATCAGTATAATAGCATGCTCAGTTACAAATTTAACAATGTAATCATTATACTAGTATGCTCAGTTACAAGATGAACATTGTAATCATTATAATAACATGTTCAGTTACCAGAGAGAACGACGTTAAAACCCAAGCACTCACTCAGTTACCAGATGAACATTGTAATCATTATATTAGGACGTTCAGTTACAAGATGAACATTGTAATCAATATAATAGCATATTCAGTTACAAAATGAACATTGTAATCATTATACTAGTATGCCCAGTTACAAGATGAACATTGTAATCAGTATAATAGCGTGCTCAGTTACAAGATGAACATTGTAATCATTATAATAGCATGTTCAGTTACCAGATGAACATTGTAAGAATTATTTTTAGAATAAATCGCTTCCAAACTCTGGTATATTCACTATAGTTTAACTAAACGCCATCATATCGTATTTAAGTTAATTACATGTAATATTGTAATAGGCATGTTCTTAAGTCAAGTGGCCCTTTGTTTAGCCTTTTAAAACGGAAACTACAGGTATGCACATTTAAGAGAACTTATGTTTGTCCTTTTTTAAAACCATTTTCTTCATTCCTCAATGAAAAATACATGCGTTGTTTCGCACCCCTATTTGCAGCGTACTGGCAATGGGCCAAATGTGTAGAATACGATATCTGTGAAATTAATCTGACTGCAATAAGATCAGAAAATTCGACCCCAATTCTTTGATGGTTTCTCTACGGTTCTTCTATATCGGGACTAGTCTTGCTGACAATGGTAACTCATGCTCGTCGGCAGGTACACGTACGTTAATGAGATCAATAACTTTGTCTCTTTCTTTCAGGACAAATATGTACCTTATTAAACTAACGGTTTTGACAGATAAATGTAACAGCTCTGTGATCTCATCATGTTAGAAATGAAATAAAAAATGCGATATAGACGTACTTGAGCTCCTAATATGTTTTTTCCAGAGTGCTTACGGTGGACTTCGTTTGGATTCTGTGAGGGTTTTGATAGGTCTGTTATATGTTAATTGTGGATTACTGAAAACTCGCACCACTAATATTATATGTACAAACATGTATGCTTAAAGCCTTCCTTTCACTAGGAAATAAAATAGCCTGAGTAGGAGCCTTGTCAGGTGGGGTTATGTATGGGAGGACTAAGGTTTGCCTGAAGTGAAAGACATAGGTACAGTAAATGGCGCAGAGACATACATGTCTTTACAAATAAATGTTATCTGATCGTCAGTTGCACAGACCGGCCCGGATAGCACAGTTGGTAGAGCGTCCGCTTCGGGACCGGTAGATCCAGGATCAATCCTTGGTCGAGTCACACCTAAGACTTTAAAAGAGGAAGTTGTAACTTCCTCGTTTGGCGTTCAGCATGAAGGGGATAGTGCAACGACTGGTTGACCCGTTTCAGTATAATGGCTCGGGCGGGGCGGCTTACTTGCCTTCGGTAAGTCGTCTCAGTGATGCAGCACTAAATAAAAGAGCGGTGAAAATCCGTCCTCCTGCAACAAGGAGGCACATTACACGTGCATGCACCCTAATGATTCCTTCGTCGTCATATGACTGAAAAATTGTTGAGTACGACGTTAAACCCCAAGCACTCACTCACTCACTCAGTTGCACAGCGACATACATGTCTATACAGAAAAATGCTATCTGATCGCAGTCAGTGTAAAATTCCTGACGGTGTTTACTGTGCAGCAGAGATTCAGGATGGTGCTTACTGTGTAGCAGAGTTTCAGGATGGTATTTACTGTGCAGCAGAGATTCAGGATGGTGTTTACGGTGCAACAGAGATTCAGTATGGTGTTAATTGATTTAATCAACGATTCAGGAAAACACAGTGATTCAGGTTTAGAAGCTGCCTGACTTCAGGTTATATTAATATCTTGAAGTAATGATACTTCGTTGCTTGAAACCATTTAAACATCCGAATTCCACTGACTCTGTCAACACGCTGGATGAAAGAATAAATTGGAGTGAAATCAGTTAGAGAAACACATGATTTTCTATCGGCCTCACAACGTTTTACATTTTACTTACTTATTTAATTTTTGTTTGAGGAGGGCCTCAGTTACCGAGGGGGTCAGCACGCCATCGCCCTGCAATGGGCTTCCAACCGATGCGGTCGCTGTGAGTTCAAGTCCAGCTCAGGCTGGCTTCCTCTTTTTGCCGTCCATGAGGAGGTCTTCTGGCAACCTGCGGGTAGTCGTGGGTTTCCCCCAGTACACCAAATAAATAAATAAATAATGTTACGACCCAAACTGTCTGTATTATAAAGAGATGGCTTGTTCGAAATACACGACAGTTTAGCCGCACAAAAAAGTAACCAAAACCAGCAGATTTTATTTTTCAACAATTTATTACATTTAACAGGAACAGATAACAAGACTTTTACAAGAGCTAAAATACTTAAGTTTAACAAGAAATGATAGCAATATCTATACAAATACTAAAGTACTTACACAATGCTGAAAAATGCACAGAGGCAATATTTACAAGAGCGAAAGTCCACAGTATAACTGAGTGTATGACGACATATACACAAAATTCCACAGACAGGGTCCGTGTACTAAATAAGCACTGTGTACACAAGAGCACAAATTAAGCCTTTGAAGCCTTTGTTGCTAACTAGATAGCGTTTTAGATCTCTTGAAATGACACCTGAAAGGTTTGATTCAATTGTTGTGTAACAGTAATCACCGAATGACTGGATGATTGGGTTTGACGTCACATTGTAATGCAAGAATGAAAGAAAGATTCAAAGGTTGAAAGCAATCACTGCGAGGTGTTACTTAAAAATCAGGTTGCCTTACACCTGTCAAGGCACGGGATACCACGGATTGCAGATAGTTCTCTGCTGATTTATTTTCATTTATTTTTGTCGATTGTTGAGAAACCTTGCTATAATGACTGAAAAGAGAAACGATCATAAAAGCTGCGGGACCAAGTGTTCTCTGTAATCCCACATGGAACACTGGGGTTAGAGCTGATTTCCTAGCTGGCACCATCTTTTAAGTGCCAATATTGAGAAATGCCTTCTATTTCTTCTCAACGATCAACGGTACAAAGATGCAGTTTGGACCAAATACACACTAAAAAGCTCATCTTATCCCCACACATTATCCAGACTAAATGTTTCATTTTTCCCCTCAGCTGAAATAGACTAAATCCAGTTAAAGAGAAACGTGTTTTATAATAGCATGCTCAGTTACAAGATAAACATTGTAATCATTGTATTAGCATGCTCAGTTACAAGGTGAACATTGTAATCATTATATTAGCACGCTCAGTTACAAGGTAAACATTGTAATCATTATAATAGAAAGCTCAGTTACAAGATGAAAATTGTAATCATAATAGAATATTCAGTTACAAGATGAACATTGTAATCATTAAAATAGCATGTTCAGTTACAAGGTGAACATTGTAATCATTATAAAAACATGCCCAGTTACAAGATGAACATTGTAATAGTTAAAATAGCATGTTCAGTTACGAATTCAACATTGTAATCATTATAATAGCATGCTCAGTTGCAAGATAAACATTGTAATCATTATAATATCATTTTCAGTTACAAGATGAAGATTGTAATCGACATAATAGCATGTTCAGTTACAAAATGAACATTGTCATCATTAAAATAGCATGTTCAGTTAAAAGGTGAACATTGTAATCATTATAAAAACATGCTCAGTTACAAGATGAACATTGTAATCATTATAATACCATGTTCAGTTACAAAGTGGACATTGTAATCAGTATAAAAGCATGCTCAGTTGCAAAATGGACATTGTAATCATTACATTAGCATATTCAGTTACAAGATGAATATTGTAATCATTAAAATGACATCATCAGTTACAAAATGAACATTGTATTCATTATATTAGCACGTTCAATTACAAGATGAACATTGTAATCATTATAATAATGTGCTCAGTTACAAGGTGAACATTGTAATCATTACAATAGCGTGCTCAGTTACAAGATGAACATTGTAATCATTATAAAAACATGCCCAATTACAAAATGAACATTGTAATAGTTATAATAGCATGTTCAGTTACAAAGTGAACATTGTAATCATTGTAATAGCATGTTCAGTTACAAAGTGAACATTGTAATCCTTATAATTGCATGTTCAGTTACAAGATGAACATTGTAATCATTATAAAAACATCATCAGTTGCAAGGTGAACATTGTAATCACTATACAAGCATGCTCAGTTGCAAAATGGACATTGTAATCATTACAAAAGCATATTTAGTTACAAGATGAACATTGTAGTCATTATAATAATGTGCTCAGTTACAAGGTGAACATTGTAATCATTACAATAGCCTGCTCAGTTACAAGGTGAACATTGTAATCATTATAAAAACATGCCCAGTTACAAGATGAACATTGTAATAGTTAAATTAGCATGTTCAGTTACGAAGTGAACATTGTAATCATTATAATAGCATGCTCAGTTGCAAGATAAACATTGTTATCATTATAATATCATTTTCAGTTACAAGATGAAGATTGTAATCGACATAATAGCATGTTCAGTTACAAGATGAACATTGTAATCATTATAATAGCATGTTCAGTTACAAAGTAAACATTGTAATCATTATAATAGCGTCAACGGTTACAAAATCATCATTGTAATCAATATAATAGCATGCTCAGTTACAAAATGAATATTGCAATCATTATATTAGCATATTTTATTACAAGAGGAACAATGTAATCATTATTATAGCATATGTAGTTACAAGATGAACATTGTAATCATTATAAAAACATCATCAGTTACAAAGTGAACATTGTAATCAGTATAAAAGCATGCTCAGTTGCAAAATAGACATTGTAATCATTACATTAGAATATTCAGTTACAAGATGAATATTGTAATCATTATAATAACATCATCAGTTACAAAATGAACATTGTATTCATTATATTAGCACGTTCAATTACAAGATGAACATTGTAATCTTTATAATAACATCATCAGTTACAAAATGAACATTGTATTCATTATATTAGCACGTTCAATTACAAGATGAACATTGTAATCATTATAATATCATGCTCAGTTGCAAGATGAAGATTGTAATCGACATAATAGCATGTTTAGTTACAAGATGAACATTGTAATCATTGTAATAGCATGTCCAGTTACAAAGTGAACATTGTAGTCCTTATAATTGCATGTTCAGTTACAAGATGAACATTGTAATCATTATAAAAACATCATCAGTTGCAAGGTGAACATTGTAATCACTATACAAGCATGCTCAGTTGCAAAATGGACATTGTAATCATTACAATAGCATATTTAGTTACAAGATGAACATTGTAGTCATTATAATAATGTGCTCAGTTACAAGGTGAACATTGTAATCATTACAATAGCCTGCTCAGTTACAAGGTGAACATTGTAATCATTATAAAAACATGCCCAGTTACAAGATGAACATTGTAATAGTTAAATTAGCATGTTCAGTTTCGAAGTGAACATTGTAATCATTATAATAGCATGCTCAGTTGCAAGATAAACATTGTTATCATTATAATATCATTTTCAGTTACAAGATGAAGATTGTAATCGACATAATAGCATGTTCAGTTACAAGATGAACATTGTAATCATTATAATAGCATGTTCAGTTACAAAGTAAACATTGTAATCATTATAATAGCGTCAACGGTTACAAAATCATCATTGTAATCAATATAATAGCATGCTCAGTTACAAAATGAATATTGCAATCATTATATTAGCATATTTTATTACAAGAGGAACAATGTAATCATTATTATAGCATATGTACTTACAAGATGAACATTGTAATCATTATAAAAACATCATCAGTTACAAAGTGAACATTGTAATAAGTATAAAAGCATGCTCAGTTGCAAAATAGACATTGTAATCATTACATTAGAATATTCAGTTACAAGATGAATATTGTAATCATTATAATAACATCATCAGTTACAAAATGAACATTGTATTCATTATATTAGCACGTTCAATTACAAGATGAACATTGTAATCTTTATAATAACATCATCAGTTACAAAATGAACATTGTATTCATTATATTAGCACGTTCAATTACAAGATGAACATTGTAATCATTATAATATCATGCTCACTTGCAAGATGAAGATTGTAATCGACATAATAGCATGTTTAGTTACAAGATGAACATTGTAATCATTGTAATAACATGTCCAGTTACAAAGTGAACATTGTAATCCTTATAATTACATGTTCAGTTACAAGATGAACATTGTAATCATTATAAAAACATCATCAGTTGCAAGATGAACATTGTAATCATTATAAAATCATGCTCAGTTACAAGATGAACATTGAAATCATTATAATAGCACGTTCAGTTACAAGGTGGACATTGTAATCAGTATAAAAGCATGCTCAGTTGCAAAATGGACAATATAATCATTACATTAGCATATTCAGTTACAAGATCAATATTTTAATCATTATAATAACATCATCAGTTACAAAATGAAGATTGTATTCATTATATTAGCACGTTCAATTACAAGATGAACATTGTAATCATTATAATATCATGCTCAGATGCAAGATGAAGATTGTAATCGACATAATAGCATGTTCAGTTACAAGATGAACATTGTAATCATTGTAATAGCATGTTCAGTTACAAAGTGAACATTGTAATCATTATAAAAACATCATCAGTTGCAAGGTGAACATTGTAATCAGTATACAAGCATGCTCAGTTGCAAAATGGACATTGTAATCATTACAATAGCATATTCAGTTACAAGATGAACATTGTAATCATTATTATAGCATATGTATTTACAAGATGAACATTGTAATCCTTATAAAAACATCATCAGTTACAAGGTGAACATTGTAATCAGTATAAAAGCATGCTCAGTTGCAAAATGGACATTGTAATCATTACATTAGCATATTCAGTTACAAGATGAATACTGTAATCATTAAAATAACATCATCAGTTACAAAATGAACATTGTATTCATTATATTAGCACGTTCAATTACAAGATGAACATTGTAATCATTATAATATCATGCTCAGTTGCAAGATGAAGATTGTAATCGACATAATAGCATGTTTTTTTAAAAGATGAACATTGTAATCATTATAATAGCATGTTCAGTTACAAAGTGAACATTATAATCCTTATAACTGCATGTTCAGTTACAAGATGAACATTGTAATCATTATAAAAACATCATCAGTTGCAAGGTGAACATTGTAATCAGTATACAAGCATGCTCAGTTGCAAAATGGACATTGTAATGATTACAATAGCATATTCAGTTACAAGATGAACATTGTAATCATTATAATAATGTGCTCAGTTACAAGGTGAACATTGTCATCATTACAATAACCTGCTCAGTTACAAGATGAACATTGTAATCATTATAAAAACATGCCCAGTTACAAGATGAACATTGTAATAGTTAAATTAGCATGTTCAGTTACGAAGTGAACATTGTAATCATTATAATAGCATGCTCAGTTGCAAGATAAACATTGTTAGCATCTTAATATCCTTTTCAGTTACAAGATGAAGATTGTAACCGACATAATAGCATGTTCAGTTACAAGATGAACATTGTAATCATTGTAATAGCATGTTCAGTTACAAAGTAAACATTGTAATCATTATAATAGCGTCAACTGTTACAAAATCATCATTGTAATCAATAAAATAGCATGCTCAGTTACAAAATGAATATTGCAATTATTATATTAGCATATTTTTTTACAAGATGAACAATGTAATCTTTATTATAGCATATGTAGTTACAAGATGAACATTGTAATCATTATAAAAACATCATCAGTTGCAAGGTGAACATTGTAATCAGTATAAAAGCATGCTCAGATGCAAAATAGACATTGTAATCATTAGATTAGCATATTCATTTACAAGATGAATATTGTAATCATTATAATAACATCATCAGTTACAAAATAAACATTGTATTCATTATATTAGCACGTTCAATTACAAGATGAATATTGTAATCATTATAAAAGCATGTTCAGTTACAAGGTGAACATTGTAATCAATATAAAAACATCATCAGTTGCAAGGTGAACATTGTAATCATTATAAAAACATGCTCAGTTACAAGATGAACATTGAAATCATTATAATAGCATGTTCAGTTACAAGGTGGACATTGTAATCAGTATAAAAGCATGCTCAGTTGCAAAATAGACATTATAATCATTACATTAGCATATTCAGTTACAAGATGAATATTTTAATCATTATAATACCATCATCAGTTACAAAATGAACATTGTATTCATTATATTAGCACGTTCAATTACAAGATGAACATTGTAATCATTATAAAAGCATGTTCAGTTACAAGGTGAACATTGTAATCATTATAAAAACATGTTCAGTTACAAGATGAACATTGAAATCATTATAATAGCATGTTCAGTTACAAGGTGGACATTGTAATCAGTATAAAAGCATGCTCAGTTGCAAAATGGACATTGTAATCATTACATTAGCATATTCAGTTACAAGATGAATTCTGTAATAATTATAATAACATTATCAGTTACAAAATGAACATTGTATACATTATATTAGCACGTTCAATTACAAAGTAAATATTGTAATCATTATAAGAGCGTCATCAGTTGCAAGGTGAACATTGTAATCACTATACAAGCATGCTCAGTTGCAAAATGGACATTGTAATCATTACAATAGCATATTTAGTTACAAGATGAACATTGTAATCAATATAATAATGTGCTCAGTTACAAGGTGAACATTGTAATCATTACAATAGCGTGCTCAGTTACAAGATGAACATTGTAATCATTTTAATAGCATGTTCAGTTACAGGATGAACATTGTAATAATTTAATAGCGTGTTCAGTTACAAAATGAACATTGAAATCATTATAATAGAATGTTCAGTGCCAAGATGAACATTGCAATCATTATAATAGCATATTCAGTTACAAGATGAACATTGAAATCATTATAATAGCATGTTCAGTTACAAGGTGGACATTGTAATCAGTATAAAAGCATGCTCAGTTGCAAAATGGACATTGTAATCATTACATTAGCATATTCAGTTACAAGATGAATATTGTAATCATTATAATAACATCATCAGTTACAAAATGAACATTGTATTCATTTTATTAGCACGTTCAATTACAAGATGAACATTGTAATCATTATAAAAACATCATCAGTTGCAAGGTGAACATTGTAATCACTATACAAGCATGCTCAGTTGCAAAATGGACATTGTAATCATTACAATAGCATATTTAGTTACAAGATGAACATTGTAATCAATATAATAATGTGCTCAGTTACAAGGTGAACATTGTAATCATTGCAATAGCGTGCTCAGTTACAAGATGAACATTGTAATCATTTTAATAGCATGTTCAGTTACAGGATGAACATTGTAATAATTTAATAGCGTGTTCAGTTACAAAATGAACATTGAAATCATTATAATAGAATGTTCAGTGCCAAGATGAACATTGCAATCATTATAATAGCATATTCAGTTACAAGATGAACATTATAATAACCTAATACCGTGTTCAGTTACAAAATGAACATTAAAATTATTATAATAGCACGTTCAGTGACAAGGTGAACATTTAAATCATTATATTAGCATGCTCAGTTACAAGGTGAACATTGTAATCATTATAATAGCGTCAACGGTTACAAAATCATTATTGTAATCACTATAATATCATGCTCAGTTACAAAATGAATATTGCAATCATTATATTAGCATATTTCATTACAAGATGAACATTGTAATCGTTATTATAGCATATGTAGTTACAAGATGAACATTGTAATCAGTAAAAAGCATGTTCAGTTGCAAAATGAACATTGTAATCATTATATTAGCCTGTTCAGTTACAAGATAAACATTGTAATCATAATAACAGCATGGTCAGTTACAAGATGAACATTGTAATCATTGTAATAGCATGCTCAGTTACAAGATGAACATTGTAATCATTATAATAGCATATTCGGTTACAGGATGAACATTGCAATAACCTAATACCGTGTTCAGTTACAAAATGAACATTAAAACTATTATAATATCACTTTCAGTGACATGGTGAACATTGTAATCATTATAATAGCATGTTCAGTTACAAGGTGATTTTTGTAATTACTATAATAGCATGGTCAGTTACAAGACACCCTTTGTAATTATTATAATAGCATCTTCAGTTACAAGATAAACATTGTAATCATTATTTTAGCACGTTTAGTTAAAACGTGAGGATTGTAATCGATATAATAGCATGTTCTGCTACAAGATAAATATTGTAATTATTGTAATGGCATTTTCATTTACAAGGTGAACATTGTAATCATTATAATAACATGTTCACTTACAAGATGAACATTGTAATCATTATATTAGGACGTTCAGTTACAAGATGAACATTGTAATCATTATAATAGCATGTTCAGTTACAAAATGAACATTGTAATTATTATAATATCATGCTTAGTTACAAGATGAACATTGTTATCAGTATAATAGCATGTTCAGTTACAACATAAACATTGTAATCATTATAATAGCATGCTCAATTACAAGATGAACATTGTAATCAGTATAATAGCATGCTCAGTTACAAATTTAACAATGTAATCATTATACTAGTATGCTCAGTTACAAGATGAACATTGTAATCATTATAATAACATGTTCAGTTACCAGAGAGAACGACGTTAAAACCCAAGCACTCACTCAGTTACCAGATGAACATTGTAATCATTATATTAGGACGTTCAGTTACAAGATGAACATTGTAATCAATATAATAGCATATTCAGTTACAAAATGAACATTGTAATCATTATACTAGTATGCCCAGTTACAAGATGAACATTGTAATCAGTATAATAGCATGCTCAGTTACAAGATGAACATTGTAATCATTATAATAGCATGTTCAGTTACCAGATGAACATTGTAAGAATTATTTTTAGAATAAATCGCTTCCAAACTCTGGTATATTCACCTTAGTTTAACTAAACGCCATCATATCGTATTTAAGTTAATTACATGTAATATTGTAATAGGCATGTTCTTAAGTCAAGTGGCCCTTTGTTTAGCCTTTTAAAACGGAAACTACAGGTATGCACATTTAAGAGAACTTATGTTTGTCCTTTTTTAAAACCATTTTCTTCATTCCTCAATGAAAAATACATGCATTGTTTCGCACCCCTATTTGCAGCGTACTGGCAATGGGCCAAATGTGTAGAATACGATATCTGTGAAATTAATCTGACTGCAATAAGATCAGAAAATTCGACCCCAATTCTTTGATGGTTTCTCTACGGTTCTTCTATATCGGGACTAGTCTTGCTGACAATGGTAACTCATGCTCGTCGGCAGGTACACGTACGTTAATGAGATCAATAACTTTGTCTCTTTCTTTCAGGACAAATATGTACCTTATTAAACTAACGGTTTTGACAGATAAATGTAACAGCTCTGTGATCTCATCATGTTAGAAATGAAATAAAAAATGCGATATAGACGTACTTGAGCTCCTAATATGTTTTTTCCAGAGTGCTTACGGTGGACTTCGTTTGGATTCTGTGAGGGTTTTGATAGGTCTGTTATATGTTAATTGTGGATTACTGAAAACTCGCACCACTAATATTATATGTACAAACATGTATGCTTAAAGCCTTCCTTTCACTAGGAAATAAAATAGCCTGAGTAGGAGCCTTGTCAGGTGGGGTTATGTATGGGAGGACTAAGGTTTGCCTGAAGTGAAAGACATAGGTACAGTAAATGGCGCAGAGACATACATGTCTTTACAAATAAATGTTATCTGATCGTCAGTTGCACAGACCGGCCCGGATAGCACAGTTGGTAGAGCGTCCGCTTCGGGACCGGTAGATCCAGGATCAATCCTTGGTCGAGTCACACCTAAGACTTTAAAAGAGGAAGTTGTAACTTCCTCGTTTGGCGTTCAGCATGAAGGGGATAGTGCAACGACTGGTTGACCCGTTTCAGTATAATGGCTCGGGCGGGGCGGCTTACTTGCCTTCGGTAAGTCGTCTCAGTGATGCAGCACTAAATAAAAGAGCGGTGAAAATCCGTCCTCCTGCAACAAGGAGGCACATTACACGTGCATGCACCCTAATGATTCCTTCGTCGTCATATGACTGAAAAATTGTTGAGTACGACGTTAAACCCCAAGCACTCACTCACTCACTCAGTTGCACAGCGACATACATGTCTATACAGAAAAATGCTATCTGATCGCAGTCAGTGTAAAATTCCTGACGGTGTTTACTGTGCAGCAGAGATTCAGGATGGTGCTTACTGTGTAGCAGAGTTTCAGGATGGTATTTACTGTGCAGCAGAGATTCAGGATGGTGTTTACGGTGCAACAGAGATTCAGTATGGTGTTAATTGATTTAATCAACGATTCAGGAAAACACAGTGATCCAGGTTTAGAAGCTGCCTGACTTCAGGTTATATTAATATCTTGAAGTAATGATACTTCGTTGCTTGAAACCATTTAAACATCCGAATTCCACTGACTCTGTCAACACGCTGGATGAAAGAATAAATTGGAGTGAAATCAGTTAGAGAAACACATGATTTTCTATCGGCCTCACAACGTTTTACATTTTACTTACTTATTTAATTTTTGTTTGAGGAGGGCCTCAGTTACCGAGGGGGTCAGCACGCCATCGCCCTGCAATGGGCTTCCAACCGATGCGGTCGCTGTGAGTTCAAGTCCAGCTCAGGCTGGCTGCCTCTTTTTGCCGTCCATGAGGAGGTCTTCTGGCAACCTGCGGGTAGTCGTGGGTTTCCCCCAGTACACCAAATAAATAAATAAATAATGTTACGACCCAAACTGTCTGTATTATAAAGAGATGGCTTGTTCGAAATACACGACAGTTTAGCCGCACAAAAAAGTAACCAAAACCAGCAGATTTTATTTTTCAACAATTTATTACATTTAACAGGAACAGATAACAAGACTTTTACAAGAGCTAAAATACTTAAGTTTAACAAGAAATGATAGCAATATCTATACAAATACTAAAGTACTTACACAATGCTGAAAAATGCACAGAGGCAATATTTACAAGAGCGAAAGTCCACAGTATAACTGAGTGTATGACGACATATACACAAAATTCCACAGACAGGGTCCGTGTACTAATAAGCACTGTGTACACAAGAGCACAAATTAAGCCTTTGAAGCCTTTGTTGCTAACTAGATAGCGTTTTAGATCTCTTGAAATGACACCTGAAAGGTTTGATTCAATTGTTGTGTAACAGTAATCACCGAATGACTGGATGATTGGGTTTGACGTCACATTGTAATGCAAGTATGAAAGAAAGATTCAAAGGTTGAAAGCAATCACTGCGCGGTGTTACTTAAAAATCAGGTTGCCTTACACCTGTCAAGGCACGGGATACCACGGATTGCAGATAGTTCTCTGCTGATTTATTTTCATATTTTTTTGTCGATTGTTGAGAAACCTTGCTATAAGGACTGAAAAGAGAAACGATCATAAAAGCTGCGGGGCCAAGTGTTCTCTGTAATCCCACATGGAACACTGGGGTTAGAGCTGATTTCCTAGCTGGCACCATCTTTTAAGTGCCAATATTGAGAAATGCCTTCTATTTCTTCTCAACGATCAACGGTACAAAGATGCAGTTTGGACCTAATACACGCTAAAATGCTCATCTTATCCCCACACATTATCCAGACTAAATCTTTCATTTTTCCCCTCAGCTGAAATAGACTAAATCCAGTTAAAGAGACTCGTGTTTTATAATAGCATGCTCAGTTACAAGATAAACATTGTAATCATTATATTAGCATGCTCAGTTACAAGGTGAACATTGTAATCATTATATTAGCACGCTCAGTTACAAGGTAAACATTGTAATCATTACAATAGAAAGCTCAGTTACAAGATGAAAATTGTAATCATAATAGCATGTTCAGTTACAAGATGAACATTGTAATCATTATAATAGCACGTTCAATTACAAGATGAACATTGTAATTATTATAATAATGTGGTCAGTTACAAGGTGAACATTGTAATCATTACAATAGCGTGCTCAGTTACAAGGTGAACATTGTAATCATTATAAAAACATGCCCTGTTACAAGATGAACATTGTAATAGTTATAATAGCATGTTCAGTTACGAAGTGAACATTGTAATCCATATAATAGCATGCTCAGTTGCAAGATAAACATTGTAATCATTATAATATCATTTTCAGTTACAAGATGAAGATTGTAATCGACATAATAGCATGTTCAGTTACAAAATGAACATTGTCATCATTAAAATAGCATGTTCAGTTACAAGGTGAACATTGTAATCATTATAAAAACATGCTCAGTTACAAGATGAACACTGTAATCATTATAATAGCATGTTCAGTTACAAGGTGGACATTGTAATCAGTATAAAAGCATGCTCAGTTGCAAAATGGACATTGTAATCATTACATTAGCATATTCAGTTACAAGATGAATATTGTAATTATTATAATAACATCATCAGTTACAAAATGAACATTGTATTCATTATATTAGCACGTTCAATTACCAGATGAACATTGTAATCATTATATTAATGTGCTCAGTTACAAGGTGAACATTGGAATCATTACAATAGCGTGCTCAGTTACAAGATGAACATTGTAATCATTATAAAAACATGCCCAGTTACAAGATGAACATTGTAATAGTTATAATAGCATGTTCAGTTACGAAGAGAACATTGTAATCATTATAATAGCATGCTCAGTTGCAAGATAAACATTGTAATCATTATAATATCATTTTCAGTTACAAGATGAACATTGTAATCGACATAATAGCATGTTAAAATACAAGATAAAGATTGTAATCATTGTAATAGCATGTTCAGTTACAAAGTAAACATTGTAATCATTATAATAGCGTCAACGGTTACAAAATCATCATTGTAATTAATATAATAGCATGCTCAGTTACAAAATGAATATTGCAATTATTATATTAGCATATTTCATTACAAGATGAACATTGTAATCACTATTATAGCATATGTAGTTACAAGATGAACATTGTAATCATTATAAAAACATCATCAGTTACAAGGTGAAAATTGTAATCAGTATAAAAGCATGCTCAGTTGCAAAATGTACATTGTAATCATTACATTAGCATATTCACTTACAAGATGAATATTGTAATCATTATAATAACATCATCAGTTACAAAAAAACATTGTATTCATTATATTAGCACGTTTAATTACAAAATGAACATTGTAATCATTATAAAAGCATGTTCAGTTACAAGATGAACATTGTAATCATTATAAAACATCATCAGTTACAAGGTGAACATTGTAATCAGTATAAAAGCCTGCTCAGTTGCAAAATGGACATTGTAATTATTACATTAGCATATTCACTTACAAGATGAACATTGTAATTATTATAATAACATCATCAGTTACAAAATGTACATTGTATTCATTATTTTAGCACGTTCAATTACAAGATGAACATTGTAATCATTATAAAAGCATGTTCAGTTACAAGGTGAACATTGTAATCATTATAAAGACATGCTCAGTTACAAGATGAACATTGTAATCATTATAATAGCATGTTCAGTTACAAGGTGGACATTGTAATCAGTATAAAAGCATGCTCAGTTGCAAAATGGACATTGTAATCATTACATTAGCATATTCAGTTACAAGATGAATACTGTAATCATTATAATAACATCATCAGTTACAAAATGAACATTGTATTTATTATATTAGCACGTCCAATTACAAGATGAACATTGTAGTCATTATAATATCATGCTCAGTTGCAAGATGAAGATTGTAATTGACATAATAGCATGTTCAGTTACAAGATGAACATTGTAATCATTGTAATAGCATGTTCAGTTACAAAGTGAACATTGTAATCCTTATAATTGCATGTTCAGTTACAAGATGAACATTGTAATCATTATAAAAACATCATCAGTTGCAAGGTGAACATTGTAATCAGTATACAAGCATGCTCAGTTGCAAAATGGACATTGTAATTATTACAATAGCATATTCAGTTGCAAGATGAACATTGTAATCATTATAAAAATGGGCTCAGTTACAAGGTGAACATTGTAATTATTACAATAGCGTGTTCAGTTACAAGATGAACATTGTAATCATTATAATAGCATGTTCAGTTACAAGGTGGACATTGTAATCAGTATAAAAGCATGCTCAGTTGCAAAATGGACATTGTAATCATTACATTAGCATATTCAGTTACAAGATGAATACTGTAATCATTATAATAACATCATCAGTTACAAAATGAACATTGTATTTATTATATTAGCACGTCCAATTACAAGATGAACATTGTAGTCATTATAATATCATGCTCAGTTGCAAGATGAAGATTGTAATTGACATAATAGCATGTTCAGTTACAAGATGAACATTGTAATCATTGTAATAGCATGTTCAGTTACAAAGTGAACATTGTAATCCTTATAATTGCATGTTCAGTTACAAGATGAACATTGTAATCATTATAAAAACATCATCAGTTGCAAGGTGAACATTGTAATCAGTATACAAGCATGCTCAGTTGCAAAATGGACATTGTAATTATTACAATAGCATATTCAGTTGCAAGATGAACATTGTAATCATTATAAAAATGGGCTCAGTTACAAGGTGAACATTGTAATTATTACAATAGCGTGTTCAGTTACAAGATGAACATTGTAATCATTATAATAGCATGTTCAGTTACTAGATTACCATTGTAATAATTTAATAGCGTGTTCAGTTACAAAATGAACATTGAAATCATTATAATAGAATGTTCATTGGCAAGATGAACATTGTAATCATTATAATAGCATATTCAGTTACAAGATGAACATTATAATAACCTAATACCGTGTTCATTTACAAAATGAACATTAAAATTATTAAAATAGCACGTTCAGTGACAAAATGATCATTAAAATTATTATAATAGCATGCTCAGTTACAAGGTGAACATTGTAATCATTATAATAGCGTCAACGGTTACAAGATCAACATTGTAAAAGTTAAAATAGCGTGTTCAGATACAAAATGAACATTGAAATTATTATAATAGAATGTTCAGTGGCAAGATAAACATTGTAATCATTATAATAGCATATTCAGTTACAAGATGAACATTATAATAACCTAATACCGTGTTCATTTACAAAATGAACATTAAAATTATTAAAATAGCACGTTCAGTGACAAAATGATCATTAAAATTATTATAATAGCATGCTCAGTTACAAGGTGAACATTGTAATCATTATAATAGCGTCAACGGTTACAAGATGAACATTGTAAAAGTTAAAATAGCATGTTCAGTTACGAAGTGAACATTATAATCATTATAATAGCATGCTCAGTTGCAAGATAAACATTGTAATCATTATAATATCATTTTCAGTTACAAGATGAAAATTGTAATCGACATAATAGCATGTTTAGTTGCATGATGAACATTGTAATCATTGTAATAGCATGTTCAGTTACAAAGTAAACATTGTAATCATTATAATAGCCTTAACGGTTACAAAATCATCATTGTAATCAATATAATAGCATGCACAGTTACAAAATGAATATTTCAATCATTATATTAGCATATTTCACAACAAGATGAACATTGTAATCATTATTATAGCATATGTAGTTACAAGATGAACACTGTAATCATTATAAAAACATCATCAGTTACAAGGTGGACATTGTAATCAGTGTAAAACCATGCTCAGTTGCAAAATGGACATTGTAATCATTACATTAGCATGTTCAGTTACAAGATGAACATTGTAATCATTATAATATCATGCTCAGTTGCAAGATGAAGATTGTAATCGAGATAATAGCATGTTCAGTTACAAGATGAACATTGTAATCATTGTAATAGCATGTTCAGTTACAAAGTGAACATTGTAATTAGTATACAAGCATGCTCAGTTGCAAAATGGACATTGTAATCATTACAATAGCATATTCAGTTACAAGATGAACATTGTAATCATTATAATAATGTGCTCCGTTACAAGGTGAACATTGGAATCATTACAATAGCGTGCTCAGTTACAAGATGATCATTGTAATCATTAAAAAAACATGCCCAGTTACAAGATGAACATTGTAAAAGGTATAATATCATGTTCAGTTACGAAGTGAACATTGTAATCATTACAAAAGCATGCTCAGTTGCATGATAAACATTGTAATCATTAAAATATCATTTTCAGTTAAAAGATGAAGATTGTAATCGACATAATAGCATGTTCAGTTACAAGATAAACATTGTAATCATTGTAATAGCATGTTCAGTTACAAAGTAAACATTGTAATTATTATATTAGCGTCAACTGTTACAAAATCATCATTGTAATCAATATAATAGTATGCTCAGTTACAAAATGAATATTGCAATTATTATATTAGCATATTTCATTACAAGATGAACATTGTAATCATTATTATAGCATATGTAGTTACAAGATAAACATTGTAATCATTTTAAAAACATCATCAGTTACAAGGTGAACATTGTAATCAGTATAAAAGCATACTCAGTTGCAAAATGGACATTGTAATCATTATAATCATATTCACTTACAAGATGAATATTGTAATCATTATAATAACATCATCAGTTACAAAATAAACATTGTATTCATTATATTAGCACGTTCAATTACAAGATGAACATTGTAATCATTATAAACAGCATGTTCAGTTGCAAGGTGAACATTGTAATCATTATAAAAACATGCTCAGTTACAAGATGAACATTGTAATCATTATAATAGCATGTTCAGTTACAAGGTGGACATTGTAATCAGTATAAAAGCATGCTCAGTTGCAAAATGGACATTGTAATCATTACATTAGCATATTCACTTACAAGATGAACATTGTAATTATTATAATAACATCATCAGTTACAAAATGAACATTGTATTCATTATATTAGCACGTTAAACTACAAGATGAACATTGTAATCATTATAATATCATGCTCAGTTTCAAGATGAAGATTGTAATCGACATAATAGCATGTTCAGTTACAAGATGAACATTGTAATCATTGTAATAGCATGTTCAGTTACAAAGTGAACATTGTAATCCTTATAATTGCATGTTCAGTTACAAGATGAACATTGTAATCATTATAAAAACATCATCAGTTGCAAGGTGAACATTGTTATCAGTATACAAGCATGCTCAGTTGCAAAATGGACAGTGTAATCATTACAATAGCATATTCAGTTACATGATGAACATTGTAATCATTATAATAATGTGCTCAGTTACAAGGTGAACATTGTAATCATTACAATAGAGTGCTCAGTTACAAGATGAACATTGTAATCATTATAAAAACATCATCAGTTACAAGGTGAACATTGTAATCAGTATAAAAGCATACTCAGTTGCAAAATGGACATTGTAATCATTACATTAGCATATTCACTTACAAGATGAATATTGTAATCATTATAATAACATCATCAGTTACAAAATAAACATTGTATTCATTATATTAGCACGTTCAATTACAAGATGAACATTGTAATCATTATAAAAGCATGTTTAGTTGCAAGGTGAACATTGTAATCATTATAAAAACATGCTCAGTTACAAGATTAACATTGAAGTCATTATAATAGCATGTTCAGTTACAAGGTGGACATTGTAATCAGTATAAAAGCATGCTCAGTTGGAGAATGGACATTATAATTATTACATTAGCATATTCAGTTACAAGATGAATATTGTAATCATTATAATAACATCATCAGTTACAAAATGAACATTGTATTCATTATATTAGCACGTTCAATTACAAGATGATCATTGTAATCATTATAATATCATGCTCAGTTGCAAGATGAATATTGTAATCGACATAATAGCATGTTCAGTTACAAGATGAACATTGTAATCATTGTAATAGCATGTTCAGTTACAAAGTGAACATTGTAATCCTTATAATTGCATGTTCAGTTACCAGATGAACATTGTAATCATTATAAAAACATCATCAGTTGCAAGGTGAACATTGTAATCAGTATACAAGCATGCTCAGTTGCAAAATGGACATTGTAATCATTACAATAGCATATTCAGGTACAAGATGATGTTGTAATCATTATAATAATGTGCTCAGTTACAAGGTGAACATTGTAATCATTACAATATCGTGCTCAGTTACAATATGAACATTGTAATAATTTAATAGCGTGTTCAGTTACAAAATGAACATTGAAACCATTATAAGAGAATGTTCAGTGCCAAGATAAACATTGCAATCATTATAATAGCATATTCAGTTACAAGATGAACATTATAATAACCTAATACTGTGTTCAGTTACAAAATGAACATTAAAATTGTGATAATAGCACGTTCAGTGACAAGGTGAACATTTAAATCATTATAATAGCATGCTCAGTTACAAGGTGAACATTGTAATCATTATAATAGCGTCAACTGTTACAAAATCATCATTGTAATCAATATAATAGCATGCCTAGTTACAAAATGAATATTGCAATTATTATATTAGCATATTTCATTACAAGATGAACATTGTAATCATTATTATAGCATATGTAGTTATAAGATGAGCATTGTAATCAGTATAAAAGCATGTTCTGTTGCAAAATGAACATTGTAATCATTATTTTAGCATGTTCAGTTACAAGATGAACATTGTAATCATAATAACAGCATGGTCAGTTACAAGATGAACACTGTAATCATTGTAATAGCATGCTCAGTTACAAGATGAACATTGTAATCATTATTATAGCATATTCGGTTACAGGATGAACATTGCAATAACCTAATACCGTGTTCAGTTACAAAATGAACATTAAAACTATTATAATATCACTTTCAGTGACATGGTGAACATTGTAATCATTATAATAGCATGTTCAGTTACGAGGTGATTATTGTAATTACTAGAATAGCACGTTCAGTTACAAGACACCCTTTGTAATTATTATAATAGCATCTTCAGTTACAAGATAAACATTGTAATCATTATATTAGCACGTTTAGTTGAAACGTGAGGATTGTAATTGATATAATAGCATGTTCAGTTACAAGATAAATATTTTAGTTATTGTAATGGCATGTTCATTTACAAGGTGAACATTGTAATCATTATAATAACATGTTTACTTACAAGATGATCATTGTAATCATCATATTAGGACGTTCAGTTACAAGGTGAACATTTAAATCATTATAATAGCATGCTCAGTTACAAGGTGAACATTGTAATCATTATAATAGCGTCAACTGTTACAAAATCATCATTGTAATCAATATAATAGCATGCCTAGTTACAAAATGAATATTGCAATTATTATATTAGCATATTTCATTACAAGATGAACATTGTAATCATTATTATAGCATATGTAGTTATAAGATGAGCATTGTAATCAGTATAAAAGCATGTTCTGTTGCAAAATGAACATTGTAATCATTATTTTAGCATGTTCAGTTACAAGATGAACATTGTAATCATAATAACAGCATGGTCAGTTACAAGATGAACACTGTAATCATTGTAATAGCATGCTCAGTTACAAGATGAACATTGTAATCATTATTATAGCATATTCGGTTACAGGATGAACATTGCAATAACCTAATACCGTGTTCAGTTACAAAATGAACATTAAAACTATTATAATATCACTTTCAGTGACATGGTGAACATTTAAATCATTATAATAGCATGTTCAGTTACGAGGTGATTATTGTAATTACTAGAATAGCACGTTCAGTTACAAGACACCCTTTGTAATTATTATAATAGCATCTTCAGTTACAAGATAAACATTGTAATCATTATATTAGCACGTTTAGTTGAAACGTGAGGATTGTAATTGATATAATAGCATGTTCAGTTACAAGATAAATATTTTAGTTATTGTAATGGCATGTTCATTTACAAGGTGAACATTGTAATCATTATAATAACATGCTTACTTACAAGATGATCATTGTAATCATCATATTAGGACGTTCAGTTACAAGATGAACATTGTAATTATTATAAAAGCATGTTCACTTACTAAATGAACATTGTAATTATTATAATATCATGCTTAGTTACAAGATGAACATTGTTATCAGTATAATAGCATGTTCAATAACAACATAAACATTGTAATCATTATAATAGCATGCTCAATTACAAGATGAACATTGTAATCAGTATAATAGCATGCTCAGTTACAAAATTAACAATGTAATCATTATACTAGTATGCTCAGTTACAAGATGAACATTGTAATCATTATAATAACATGTTCAGTTACCAGAGAGAACGACGTTAAGACCCAAGCACTCACTCAGTTACCAGATGAACATTGTAATCATTATATTAGGATGTTCAGTTACAAGATGAACATTGTAATCAATATAATAGCATATTCAGTTACAAAGTGAACATTGTAATCGACATAATAGCATGTTTAGTTACAAAATGAACATTGTAATCATTATACTAGTATGCCCAGTTACAAGATGAACATTGTTATCAGTATAATGGCATGTTCAGTTACAACATGAACATTGTAATCATTATAATAGCATGTTCAGTTACAAGATGAACATTGTAATTAGTATAATAGCATGCTCAGTTACAAAATTAATATTGTAATTATTATAATAGCGTCAACGGTTACAAAATCATCATTGTAATAAATATAATAGCATGCTCAGTTACAAAATTAATATTGCAGTTACTATATTAGCATATTTCATTACAAGATGAACATTGTAATCAGTATTATAGCATATGTAGTTACAAGATGAACATTGTAATCATTATAAAAACATCATCAGTGACAAGGTGAACATTGCAATCAGTATAAAAGCATTGTCAGTTGCAAAATGGACATTGTAATCATTACATTAGCATATTAACTTACAAGATGAATATTGTAATCATTATAATAACATCATCAGTTACAAACAAACATTGTATTCATTATATTAGCACGTTCAATTACAAGATGAACATTGTAATCTTTATAAAAGCATGTTCAGTTACAAGGTGAACATTGTAATCATTATAAAAACATGCTCAGTTACTAGATGAACATTTAAATCATTATAATAGCATGTTCAGTTACAAGGTGGACATTTTAATCAGTATAAAAGCATGCTCAGTTGCAAAATGGACATTGTAATCATTACATTAGCATATTCAGTTACAAGATGAATACTGTAACATTATAATAACATCATCAGTTACAAAATGAACATTGTATTCATTATATTAGCACGTTCAATTACAAGATGAACATTGTAATCATTATAATATCATGCTCAGTTGCAAGATGAAGATTGTAATCGACATAATAGCATGTTCAGTTACAAGATGAACATTGTAATCATTGTAATAGCATGTTCAGTTACAAAGTGAACATTGTAATCGACATAATAGCATGTTTAGTTACAAGATGAACATTGTTATCATTGTAATAGCATGTTCAGTTACAAAGTGAACATTGTAATCGACATAATAGCATGTTCAGTTACAAGATGAACATTGTAATCATTATAAAAACATCATCAGTTGCAAGGTGAACATTGTAATTAGAATACAAGCATGCTCAGTTGCAAAATGGACATTGTAATCATTACAATAGCATATTTAGGTACAAGATGAACATTGTAATCATTATAATAATGTGCTCAGTTACAAGGTGAACATTGTAATCATTACAATAGGGTGCTCAGTTACAATATGAACATTGTAATCATTATAATAGCATGTTCAGTTACAGGATGAACATTGTAATAATTTAATAGCGTGTTCAGTTACAAAATGAACATTGAAACCATTATAAGAGAATGTTCAGTGCCAAGATAAACATTGCAATCATTATAATAGCATATTCAGTTACAAGATGAACATTATAATAACCTAATACTGTGTTCAGTTACAAAATGAACATTAAAATTGTTATAATAGCACGTTCAGTGACAAGGTGAACATTTAAATCATTATAATAGCATGCTCAGTTACAAGATGAACATTGTTATCAGTATAATAGCATGTTCAATAACAACATAAACATTGTAATCATTATAATAGCATGCTCAATTACAAGATGAACATTGTAATCATTATAATAACATGTTCAGTTACCAGAGAGAACGACGTTAAGACCCAAGCACTCACTCAGTTACCAGATGAACATTGTAATCATTATATTAGGATGTTCAGTTACAAGATGAACATTGTAATCAATATAATAGCATATTCAGTTACAAAGTGAACATTGTAATCGACATAATAGCATGTTTAGTTACAAAATGAACATTGTAATCATTATACTAGTATGCCCAGTTACAAGATGAACATTGTTATCAGTATAATGGCATGTTCAGTTACAACATGAACATTGTAATCATTATAATAGCATGTTCAGTTACAAGATGAACATTGTAATCAGTATAATAGCATGCTCAGTTACAAAATTAATATTGTAATTATTATAATAGCGTCAACGGTTACAAAATCATCATTGTAATAAATATAATAGCATGCTCAGTTACAAAATTAATATTGCAGTTACTATATTAGCATATTTCATTACAAGATGAACATTGTAATCAGTATTATAGCATATGTAGTTACAAGATGAACATTGTAATCATTATAAAAACATCATCAGTGACAAGGTGAACATTGCAATCAGTATAAAAGCATTGTCAGTTGCAAAATGGACATTGTAATCATTACATTAGCATATTAACTTACAAGATGAATATTGTAATCATTATAATAACATCATCAGTTACAAACAAACATTGTATTCATTATATTAGCACGTTCAATTACAAGATGAACATTGTAATCTTTATAAAAGCATGTTCAGTTACAAGGTGAACATTGTAATCATTATAAAAACATGCTCAGTTACTAGATGAACATTTAAATCATTATAATAGCATGTTCAGTTACAAGGTGGACATTTTAATCAGTATAAAAGCATGCTCAGTTGCAAAATGGACATTGTAATCATTACATTAGCATATTCAGTTACAAGATGAATACTGTAACATTATAATAACATCATCAGTTACAAAATGAACATTGTATTCATTATATTAGCACGTTCAATTACAAGATGAACATTGTAATCATTATAATATCATGCTCAGTTGCAAGATGAAGATTGTAATCGACATAATAGCATGTTCAGTTACAAGATGAACATTGTAATCATTGTAATAGCATGTTCAGTTACAAAGTGAACATTGTAATCGACATAATAGCATGTTTAGTTACAAGATGAACATTGTTATCATTGTAATAGCATGTTCAGTTACAAAGTGAACATTGTAATCGACATAATAGCATGTTCAGTTACAAGATGAACATTGTAATCATTATAAAAACATCATCAGTTGCAAGGTGAACATTGTAATTAGAATACAAGCATGCTCAGTTGCAAAATGGACATTGTAATCATTACAATAGCATATTTAGGTACAAGATGAACATTGTAATCATTATAATAATGTGCTCAGTTACAAGGTGAACATTGTAATCATTACAATAGGGTGCTCAGTTACAATATGAACATTGTAATCATTATAATAGCATGTTCAGTTACAGGATGAACATTGTAATAATTTAATAGCGTGTTCAGTTACAAAATGAACATTGAAACCATTATAAGAGAATGTTCAGTGCCAAGATAAACATTGCAATCATTATAATAGCATATTCAGTTACAAGATGAACATTATAATAACCTAATACTGTGTTCAGTTACAAAATGAACATTAAAATTGTTATAATAGCACGTTCAGTGACAAGGTGAACATTTAAATCATTATAATAGCATGCTCAGTTACAAGGTGAAAATTGTAATCATTATAATAGCGTCAACTGTTACAAAATCATCATTATAATCAATATAATAGCATGCCTAGTTGCAAAATGAATATTGCAATCATTATATTAGCATATTTCATTACAAGATGAACATTGTAATCATTATTATAGCATATGTAGTTATAAGATGAGCATTGTAATCAGTATAAAAGCATGTTCTGTTGCAAAATGAACATTGTAATCATTATTTTAGCATGTTCAGTTACAAGATGAACATTGTAATCATAATAACAGCATGGTCAGTTACAAGATGAACACTGTAATCATTGTAATAGCATGTTCAGTTACTAGATTACCATTGTAATAATTTAATAGCGTGTTCAGTTACAAAATGAACATTGAAATCATTATAATAGAATGTTCATTGGCAAGATGAACATTGTAATCATTATAATAGCATATTCAGTTACAAGATGAACATTATAATAACCTAATACCGTGTTCATTTACAAAATGAACATTAAAATTATTAAAATAGCACGTTCAGTGACAAAATGATCATTAAAATTATTATAATAGCATGCTCAGTTACAAGGTGAACATTGTAATCATTATAATAGCGTCAACGGTTACAAGATGAACATTGTAAAAGTTAAAATAGCATGTTCAGTTACGAAGTGAACATTATAATCATTATAATAGCATGCTCAGTTGCAAGATAAACATTGTAATCATTATAATATCATTTTCAGTTACAAGATGAAAATTGTAATCGACATAATAGCATGTTTAGTTGCATGATGAACATTGTATTCATTGTAATAGCATGTTCAGTTACAAAGTAAACATTGTAATCATTATAATAGCCTTAACGGTTACAAAATCATCATTGTAATCAATATAATAGCATGCACAGTTACAAAATGAATATTGCAATCATTATATTAGCATATTTCATAACAAGATGAACATTGTAATCATTATTATAGCATATGTAGTTACAAGATGAACACTGTAATCATTATAAAAACATCATCAGTTACAAGGTGGACATTGTAATCAGTGTAAAACCATGCTCAGTTGCAAAATGGACATTGTAATCATTACATTAGCATGTTCAGTTACAAGATGAACATTGTAATCATTATAATATCATGCTCAGTTGCAAGATGAAGATTGTAATCGAGATAATAGCATGTTCAGTTACAAGATGAACATTGTAATCATTGTAATAGCATGTTCAGTTACAAAGTGAACATTGTAATTAGTATACAAGCATGCTCAGTTGCAAAATGGACATTGTAATCATTACAATAGCATATTCAGTTACAAGATGAACATTGTAATCATTATAATAATGTGCTCCGTTACAAGGTGAACATTGGAATCATTACAATAGCGTGCTCAGTTACAAGATGATCATTGTAATCATTAAAAAAACATGCCCAGTTACAAGATGAACATTGTAAAAGGTATAATATCATGTTCAGTTACGAAGTGAACATTGTAATCATTACAAAAGCATGCTCAGTTGCATGATAAACATTGTAATCATTAAAATATCATTTTCAGTTAAAAGATGAAGATTGTAATCGACATAATAGCATGTTCAGTTACAAGATGAACATTGTAATCATTGTAATAGCATGTTCAGTTACAAAGTAAACATTGTAATTATTATATTAGCGTCAACTGTTACAAAATCATCATTGTAATCAATATAATAGTATGCTCAGTTACAAAATGAATATTGCAATTATTATATTAGCATATTTCATTACAAGATGAACATTGTAATCATTATTATAGCATATGTAGTTACAAGATAAACATTGTAATCATTTTAAAAACATCATCAGTTACAAGGTGTACATTGTAATCAGTATAAAAGCATACTCAGTTGCAAAATGGACATTGTAATCATTATAATCATATTCACTTACAAGATGAATATTGTAATCATTATAATAACATCATCAGTTACAAAATAAACATTGTATTCATTATATTAGCACGTTCAATTACAAGATGAACATTGTAATCATTATAAACAGCGTGTTCAGTTGCAAGGTGAACATTGTAATCATTATAAAAACATGCTCAGTTACAAGATGAACATTGTAATCATTATAATAGCATGTTCAGTTACAAGGTGGACATTGTAATCAGTATAAAAGCATGCTCAGTTGCAAAATGGACATTGTAATTATTACATTAGCATATTCACTTACAAGATGAACATTGTAATTATTATAATAACATCATCAGTTACAAAATGAACATTGTATTCATTATATTAGCACGTTAAACTACAAGATGAACATTGTAATCATTATAATATCATGCTCAGTTTCAAGATGAAGATTGTAATCGACATAATAGCATGTTCAGTTACAAGATGAACATTGTAATCATTGTAATAGCATGTTCAGTTACAAAGTGAACATTGTAATCCTTATAATTGCATGTTCAGTTACAAGATGAACATTGTAATCATTATAAAAACATCATCAGTTGCAAGGTGAACATTGTTATCAGTATACAAGCATGCTCAGTTGCAAAATGGACAGTGTAATCATTACAATAGCATATTCAGTTACATGATGAACATTGTAATCATTATAATAATGTGCTCAGTTACAAGGTGAACATTGTAATCATTACAATAGAGTGCTCAGTTACAAGATGAACATTGTAATCATTATAAAAACATCATCAGTTACAAGGTGAACATTGTAATCAGTATAAAAGCATGCTCAGTTGCAAAATGGACATTGTAATCATTACATTAGCATATTCACTTACAAGATGAATATTGTAATCATTATAATAACATCATCAGTTACAAAATAAACATTGTATTCATTATATTAGCACGTTCAATTACAAGATGAACATTGTAATCATTATAAAAGCATGTTTAGTTGCAAGGTGAACATTGTAATCATTATAAAAACATGCTCAGTTACAAGATTAACATTGAAGTCATTATAATAGCATGTTCAGTTACAAGGTGGACATTGTAATCAGTATAAAAGCATGCTCAGTTGGAGAATGGACATTATAATTATTATATTAGCATATTCAGTTACAAGATGAATATTGTAATCATTATAATAACATCATCAGTTACAAAATGAACATTGTATTCATTATATTAGCACGTTCAATTACAAGATGATCATTGTAATCATTATAATATCATGCTCAGTTGCAAGATGAATATTGTAATCGACATAATAGCATGTTCAGTTACAAGATGAACATTGTAATCATTGTAATAGCATGTTCAGTTACAAAGTGAACATTGTAATCCTTATAATTGCATGTTCAGTTACCAGATGAACATTGTAATCATTATAAAAACATCATCAGTTGCAAGGTGAACATTGTAATCAGTATACAAGCATGCTCAGTTGCAAAATGGACATTGTAATCATTACAATAGCATATTCAGGTACAAGATGATGTTGTAATCATTATAATAATGTGCTCAGTTACAAGGTGAACATTGTAATCATTACAATATCGTGCTCAGTTACAATATGAACATTGTAATAATTTAATAGCGTGTTTAGTTACAAAATGAACATTGAAACCATTATAAGAGAATGTTCAGTGCCAAGATAAACATTGCAATCATTATAATAGCATATTCAGTTACAAGATGAACATTATAATAACCTAATACTGTGTTCAGTTACAAAATGAACATTAAAATTGTGATAATAGCACGTTCAGTGACAAGGTGAACATTTAAATCATTATAATAGCATGCTCAGTTACAAGGTGAACATTGTAATCATTATAATAGCGTCAACTGTTACAAAATCATCATTGTAATCAATATAATAGCATGCCTAGTTACAAAATGAATATTGCAATTATTATATTAGCATATTTCATTACAAGATGAACATTGTAATCATTATTATAGCATATGTAGTTATAAGATGAGCATTGTAATCAGTATAAAAGCATGTTCTGTTGCAAAATGAACATTGTAATCATTATTTTAGCATTTTCAGTTACAAGATGAACATTGTAATCATAATAACAGCATGGTCAGTTACAAGATGAACACTGTAATCATTTTAATAGCATGCTCAGTTACAAGATGAACATTGTAATCAGTATTATAGCATATTCGGTTACAGGATGAACATTGCAATAACCTAATACCGTGTTCAGTTACAAAATGAACATTAAAACTATTATAATATCACTTTCAGTGACATGGTGAACATTGTAATCATTATAATAGCATGTTCAGTTACGAGGTGATTATTGTAATTACTAGAATAGCACGTTCAGTTACAAGACACCCTTTGTAATTATTATAATAGCATCTTCAGTTACAAGATAAACATTGTAATCATTATATCAGCACGTTTAGTTGAAACGTGAGGATTGTAATTGATATAATAGCATGTTCAGTTACAAGATAAATATTTTAGTTATTGTAATGGCATGTTTATTTACAAGGTGAACATTGTAATCATTATAATAACATGTTTACTTACAAGATGATCATTGTAATCATCATATTAGGACGTTCAGTTACAAGATGAACATTGTAATTATTATAAAAGCATGTTCACTTACTAAATGAACATTGTAATTATTATAATATCATGCTTAGTTACAAGATGAACATTGTTATCAGTATAATAGCATGTTCAGTAACAACATAAACATTGTAATCATTATAATAGCATGCTCAATTACAAGATGAACATTGTAATCAGTATAATAGCATGCTCAGTTACAAAATTAACAATGTAATCATTATACTAGTATGCTCAGTTACAAGATGAACATTGTAATCATTATAATAACATGTTCAGTTACCAGAGAGAACGACGTTAAGACCCAAGCACTCACTCAGTTACCAGATGAACATTGTAATCATTATATTAGGATGTTCAGTTACAAGATGAACATTGTAATCAATATAATAGTATATTCAGTTACAAAGTGAACATTGTAATCGACATAATAGCATGTTTAGTTACAAAATGAACATTGTAATCATTATACTAGTATGCCCAGTTACAAGATGAACATTGTTATCAGTATAATGGCATGTTCAGTTACAACATGAACATTGTAATCATTATAATAGCATGTTCAGTTACAAGATGAACATTGTAATCAGTATAATAGCATGCTCAGTTACAAAATTAATATTGTAATCATTATAATAGCGTCAACGGTTACAAAATCATCATTGTAATCAATATAATAGCATGCTCAGTTACAAAATTAATATTGCAGTTACTATATTAGCATATTTCATTACAAGATGAACATTGTAATCAGTATTATAGCATATGTAGTTACAAGATGAACATTGTAATCATTATAAAAACATCATCAGTGACAAGGTGAACATTGTAATCAGTATAAAAGCATTGTCAGTTGCAAAATGGACATTGTAATCATTACATTAGCATATTAACTTACAAGATGAATATTGTAATCATTATAATAACATCATCAGTTACAAACAAACATTGTATTCATTATATTAGCACGTTCAATTACAAGATGAACATTGTAATCATTATAAAAGCATGTTCAGTTACAAGGTGAACATTGTAATCATTATAAAAACATGCTCAGTTACTAGATGAACATTTAAATCATTATAATAGCATGTTCAGTTACAAGGTGGACATTTTAATCAGTATAAAAGCATGCTCAGTTGCAAAATGGACATTGTAATCATTACATTAGCATATTCAGTTACAAGATGAATATTGTAACATTATAATAACATCATCAGTTACAAAATGAACATTGTATTCATTATATTAGCACGTTCAATTACAAGATGAACATTGTAATCATTATAATATCATGCTCAGTTGCAAGATGAAGATTGTAATCGACATAATAGCATGTTCAGTTACAAGATGAACATTGTAATCATTGTAATAGCATGTTCAGTTACAAAGTGAACATTGTAATCGACATAATAGCATGTTTAGTTACAAGATGAACATTGTAATCATTGTAATAGCATGTTCAGTTACAAAGTGAACATTGTAATCGACATAATAGCATGTTCAGTTACAAGATGAACATTGTAATCATTATAAAAACATCATCAGTTGCAAGGTGAACATTGTAATTAGAATACAAGCATGCTCAGTTGCAAAATGGACATTGTAATCATTACAATAGCATATTTAGGTACAAGATGAACATTGTAATCATTATAATAATGTGCTCAGTTACAAGGTGAACATTGTAATCATTACAATAGGGTGCTCAGTTACAATATGAACATTGTAATCATTATAATAGCATGTTCAGTTACAGGATGAACATTGTAATAATTTAATAGCGTGTTCAGTTACAAAATGAACATTGAAACCATTATAAGAGAATGTTCAGTGCCAAGATAAACATTGCAATCATTATAATAGCATATTCAGTTACAAGATGAACATTA